>NC_072737.1:77013315-77252151 GCF_026930045.1 Uloborus diversus | reverse complement strand
AAGTTAAGGCACTAAATTTAAAAGCTTTCTCAACAGGAGCAATAAGCTTTGAAAAAGAAGGATTAACACTCACAGCAAAATTATCATTACATTTTAGAGCCTCAATTTGAGAATTACTTAATGGAACGCTAGAAAGATTAACAACAACCTTCTTATTAACAACAGGTAAATTATCAAGAGGAACGACATGAGAAGATTTACAAAGCATAGCTAATTTCTTTTTCAAAACAATTTGATGTTTATCAGAGGAACGAAGGGTTCTAGACCAAGAATTTCTGTCAATAATGTTAAAGTTCGGAATGGAATTAGAAACCGAAAGATGTAAATCATAAAGTTCACGTTCAATAAACGATAAATGTTTCCTAGTTTCCTGGATCGAAGCTCTGAGTAAAGCCAATTTCGACCGAAAGATTACTTTGTCAATTTTTACAGAACGTGGTAAATTACATTTCAAAGAAATAAACTTCGGAATAATTTTCTTGCGCCTACACTCTTGAAGAAATTTTAAATGGTTCAAAAAACGAAATTTCTTAATCCGAAGATTGGCAAACCTAAGCACAAAGGTATTTTTTTATCTTATTTGTGGCTTAAACGGGCCTTACGTTTACATTTTCCGCCTTTTATGCAATTTGTGTTTTTGTTTTTGTTTTCGGAATTTTTGTCTATTTTTGTATTTTGATCGTGATTTTTTACTTCTTGTTTCTTATTCATTCTGTTATTGTTTGATTTTGTTTATTTTCATTTGTTTTGGTTTTGCTTTTGATTATGTCTCAAATCAATAGGTTTGCCAATCTTCGGATTAAGAAATTTCGTTTTTTGAACCATTTAAAATTTCTTCAAGAGTGTAGGCGCAAGAAAATTATTCCGAAGTTTATTTCTTTGAAATGTAATTTACCACGTTCTGTAAAAATTGACAAAGTAATCTTTCGGTCGAAATTGGCTTTACTCAGAGCTTCGATCCAGGAAACTAGGAAACATTTATCGTTTATTGAACGTGAACTTTATGATTTACATCTTTCGGTTTCTAATTCCATTCCGAACTTTAACATTATTGACAGAAATTCTTGGTCTAGAACCCTTCGTTCCTCTGATAAACATCAAATTGTTTTGAAAAAGAAATTAGCTATGCTTTGTAAATCTTCTCATGTCGTTCCTCTTGATAATTTACCTGTTGTTAATAAGAAGGTTGTTGTTAATCTTTCTAGCGTTCCATTAAGTAATTCTCAAATTGAGGCTCTAAAATGTAATGATAATTTTGCTGTGAGTGTTAATCCTTCTTTTTCAAAGCTTATTGCTCCTGTTGAGAAAGCTTTTAAATTTAGTGCCTTAACTTCCTCTCAAAAAGATTCGATTCGGCATCTTATAGCTTCTAATATTGACTTTAACTCGAAAATTTCTAAACCTGTATTTGCTAATACTGTTAGCCGTTCTGTTAAAGACTTAGTTTCGAATTCTGATCTGGTTGTTACCAAAGCTGACAAGGGTGGCCAAAGTGTTGTTCTTGACAAATCATCTTATGTTGATAAAACTAATGATTTGATTTCTTCTGGGCCATATGCTGAAATTTCTAAAGATCCTAGTGATAAAGAGTTAAAAACTATTGCATCTGCTGTTAAGTCTGTTCAGTCTATTCCTTCAAATGTTAAACGCTCTGTTGTTCCATCTATTGCTAATTGTGCGAGATTTTATGCTTTACCTAAGGTGCATAAAGCTGGTATTCCTTTCAGGCCGATTGTTTCCAATATTGGTACGGCTTCGTACAAACTTGCAAAATATTTAGTCTCTGTGTTTTCTCCCCTTAGGAGTCACAATTTATTTACCATTAAAAATTCTGTTGAGTTTGTTAAAAAAATTCATAGTTTCGTTCCAAATAATTCTTTTATGGCTTCTTTTGATGTTAACTCTTTATTTACGAACGTTCCCGTCGAGGGTTCATTGTTATGCCTTCGTAGAAGACTTTCTGAATTTCATTTCACCAATACGGAAATTGAGGATTTAATTTTCCTTACCCGTACTTGTCTTAAACAATGTTCTTTTGTTTTTAATGGGAATTTTTATACTATGTTAGATGGTCTGGCTATGGGTAACCCACTTAGCCCCATTCTTAGTGATATTTACATGCATTATTTTGAGGTTAAGCTGTTCCAAAAACTGCAGTTCCAATTTTATGTTCGGTATGTTGATGATTGTTTTGTTCTAATGAACCAGAATCAGTTTGAGAGTGATGAGGTTTTATCTATTTTAAACTCCATTGATCCTCATATTCAGTTTTCTTGTGAGAAAGAACGGAATAATTGCATTTCATTTCTTGATGTACTTGTTTCTCGTACAGAAATTGGTTTTGAAACTACTGTTTATCGCAAACCTTTTGCTGTCTCTTTACCTCCTCATAGACTATCGTCTCATCCTCCAAATCAAAAATATTCTGCTTTTAATTCTTTTGTTTATCGCGCAATTAATATTTGTTCTTCGTCGGAACTTCTTAAAGTGGAACTTAATTATCTTAAAGCGGTGGCAATTGATAGAGACTATCCGCCAACTTTGATTGATTCCATTTATAAAAAACTTTCAAATAAATCCCAAACTAATGTTCTTAACCGAACCTTCATCAGAAAGAATTTGGTTGTTTTGCCATTCTTTCCATCTGTAAGCTATCAGGTTGCTAAGATTCTAAAACGTTTCCAATTCCAGGTGGTGTTCTCTCCTATTAATAAACTTTCATTCTCTTCTCTTAAAGATCCTATTCACCCTCTTAATTGTTGTGGAATTTATAGAATTAATTGTAGTTGTAAACTTGCCTATATTGGACAGACTCGGCGTGCTTTAAAAATTCGCTTGAAAGAGCATCAAAATTATGTGAAAAAACAACAATTAAATAAGTCTAGTATTGCTCAACATTGTTGGGATTCGAATCACTCTTTTGATTTTACCTCTTTTCAGATTATCCAAAAATGCCCCAATTCATCAGATCTTGACTTTTGGGAATCCTTTCATATTTTGAGGAACAGTTCTAACTTAGTTAACGATCTTAGTGCAGTTCCATATTTTTCTAACATTTGGCTCCCATATCTTTAATACTGTCCTTTCCCCATTCCCCCCCCCCTCTTTTTTTTTTTTTTTTTTTTTTTTTTTTTTTTTTTTTTTTTTTTAATCTATCTTTCTTTGTTTATTTTCGCCTTTTTGTCTTGATTGACACCCCCCCCCCCCCCAATTTTCTTCTATTTATCTTCATTTTTCCTTTTTTCGAATATTTTTTGTTTCTGTTTATCTTTTTTCATGGTTTTCCATTCTGCTTTTCCTTTCTTGCGGTTCACGGTTACTGACAATTTCTTTTCTTTTTGTTTAAGCTTCGGCTTAATCCTTGTCCAATTGAATTCTTTCTTTCTGGGTTCGTACCTAAGCGAAAGCTCCTGACCTTTGCTTGCATTCCTATTGGTTCCTGAAAGGTTTATAACTTTGTCATTGGTGTTTGGCTAATCCGCTGTTTTTATCTTTTAAGCTGCATGCTTATCTGCTCTTGGCTTTTGTCGGATGTCTTTTCATCCATAAGCTCATTATTTTTGCATTGAAAAAGGCGTTCCCTGTAACGCCGAAACACGTGTCTGCTGTAATTTATAAATTTGTGCTTCTACTTACGTTGTTTGGTCTGACTTTAAATTACGTTGTTTGAGCATGTCTGACGCGTCCGTCGTGTTAGTCGCATGCATCAGACGCATACTAAATCTTCTCGATGAAAATTCGAGGAAAAACAATTTCGCCGATCTACTCTGAAACAGCTTGTAAAAACTCTCCCTAATAATGAATAATGTTACCTTCCATAGTTTAATCTCCATTCCTTCCTATTACCTGAACCCCTGGACAGTTCTTTTTAAACACACTATTATCTCCAACAAATAAAAGATCATCAAATTATAAATCAACGTATTGTATTGCATTCTTAAGCAACCAAAATTAAAACAAATACTCACAGTGTTTACGATATCGCAAACTTTTAAAGCAATAAATCCCAGAATAACCGTGGTCATGAATATATAATTCCACATTATACACTTTTTGTTTTTGTTGTTTCTAAGACATTCAACTACATTAAGCCAATTTCACCCGACACCCCATCAGATAAGTAATGTTTATTTGAAAGTAGAAGAAGAGGATCAATTGATGCTATCATCGAAGTTTCACTGTTAATTAACCTTTGTTCTTGATTAATCGCTGCAGTTAACGCGCAGCGCAGAGCAAGAATTCGTTATCTCAAAAAGCTAATTACGTTTCCGAGAGCATTAGTGGCCAAGTTTCTCAGGAAGGGTTTGGAATGAAATCGATCCAAGACAAGCATCGAAATGTGATACAATTAACGAGTTTTAATACGCTTGATAATTTTCTTGTTCTGTTAAAGATGAAGTGATAACTCTGCACTGTCGTGACTCGGGGATTACTAGTGTTTAGGGGTAAAACCAGGGATTAAAGTTGCATTATGAGCGTGAGAATTATTGATTATATACCTTAGCACTTTGAAAAATTGTTTTTTTTTTTTGGTTCGGGGAGAAGGAATCGGTACAGGATAGGTGAAGTGAGTTTTTTATCGGCTATTTTTCGGGTAAGGTATCTATAAGGTATTTAAGTTGGACGAATAGAAAAATTAGGCCAAAAAAATGGCCAAACCCAAACATCCAAAAAAAAAAAAGGTGAAACCTGTTGCAAATTACTTCTTTCCCTTCCATCAAGAAGGGGTAAAAAGTCCCAGAACTTTGCGCGTCGGGTTTTGGGGGAAAAGGGGGGAGCGAAAAAATCCTCTTTTTAAATAAAAATAATTTCTATTACGTAAAAAATACTCAAAAGTCGCAGAAACCACACTCTATAATAGTAAAATAATAAACTCTCATAGAAAAAAAAAAAGCTAATTAAAAGGGGTGCATAGGTGGGGGGGGGGCTGGGGGGTCCATGGCGCAGATTTCGTCATTGGAATTTTTAAGGCAGTTTTTTCATTTTTTCAAGGGTTATTTCTTTCTTTTTTGAGGGCTTTTACTCTGGATGGGTACTCCGTCACACTTCAGGGATGCACCATCTCTTTGAGGGGGGGGGGCATGAATTTGCATTCTAAAATCAACGATTGCAGTAAACTTCATGAAAAAATTTCACCGATTTAAAACTTTTCCGAAGTACAAAATGCCACACAATGATATAGTAATGTCAGAAGGATAATTCTAAAAGATCTAAGCAAGCTCAGTAACCAATTTAGTTGTGACTGGAGTTATTAAACTGTTTAGAGCGCTAGGGTGATATCTGAAACAAAATCCCTGTGCAGCATAAAAAATAGTCCAAATTGACTGCAGTTTACCTCCTTCTTCTTAATTAATTTACTTCAACTTTTCTTTAATCTTTTGCCATTAAGGGGGGATAAACCGAAATTGCCAACAGTGAGACGGGCAATGCTGCAATTCTGCACCCTCCAAGTCGGTGGGGGTTCCCGTTTGCAAACACCTTGCCGCCTCTCTTTTACGCAGCCGGTTATGTGAATTATGCTAAACATGCGAACATATACTTGCAACACTATCTGAAACTTTCTAGTACATTATGCAATTTTTGAAAAATTTATAAATATGTCACATCAGCTACCCAACGATTCTACGCAGTGACAAATTTAGGTGGTCCAGTGATTCAACAATGGAAGAAGTTTTGATAATAGCAATTAGCAATACAACAGTAGAATGCTAAATACTGCTTTTCTCTCTCTACGGGTATTGACTTGGTAGTGGTGTTGCTCGCCGATACTGGTCGTGTCGCTGATAATAAGGTGAGTTGTGATGTGGCTTTAATGTTGTGGTAGTAACATAAAATGATATGGAAGGCAAGTAATGAAGTTGCATTTCTTTGTAAAGGAGGTATGCAGATATCTCTAGCTTCTGTTACGAGTGTAGTTACTATCTGTAGACATGTGTAAGACCAAACCATCTTTTACACCGAATAGTATGAACAGTAAAAAAGATAGAACAAATTGCTAAAAACTTCTAGTACGAGTTGTGCGCTGATCCTCCATCAGTATTCGATGAATCTGGTTTCAGAAGTAAAGAAAACCTGTGTAATTAAGTGTTATTATCTAAGGCAAAATATCCATCTACGTCACCATCACAAAATAAACAGTTGATGTCATATATGTTATAGATTGAAGATACCTTCTCGATCATGTTTTTTCTCTTTTCTTTTTTGGTAATGATCTGCAAACCTGAAGAAAATATGCCAGCAATGCAGTGTATATGTCACTTGTAAGTATGGGAAAGCTAGTGCCATTTTTGATGGGTACAAAGAAGGAGAAAGCACCACAGAAATATCTGCGTCCTATTACAACAGCCAAGCCTTCCGCTCTAGAAGACTTTCTTCGCCTCATATCTTGTGCTTTTTCTGAGGGATCATTGGAAAAATAAATGTTTGATAAGTCTGAAAGTAAACTGAAGTGCTCAACTATATGCGCAAACTGTGTTAAGACATAGCTGCAACAATAACGATTTTGCCGAGGATCTAGATTCCAAAAGAGATCTTGATAACGAAAACTTTTTGTTACAAGCTTTGAAAACTCCAATTCTGATGGAGCTTTTATCTCAATCTGATGACGTATTTGAGGCATGCATGTTATAACGCAAACTAAAAAGTTTGCTTTTAAGTACTGCAAAAAAGCAATATAATAAAAGGGGAAAAAAACCAGTTCAGCATAATTTTTCTGACAATTTAATCAAATGTGCCATCAGAGGGGGGAGGGGATAATCTTTAAGTATATTATTTCATTTTGGGAGGTGAGCTACTGTTCTTGTGGGGTGGACAGTCCTGATTTAATGCATTTTAAATTTACATGAAATAATACTTCTACTTGAAATGTATGGAGGGGGGAACGGGGGTACTGCTTCGTTTTACGGAGATAGGGGGTTCTAGGTGGGTTGTGTCATCCCTCTTGGGGGGAAACGCCTTTATTTTCATGCTTTTAAATTTAGTATGACATAATATTTCCTCTTGAAATTTACTCTAAAAATTTCGAAAAAATGCTCAAAACAGCAATTTTTAGATGCCACCCATTCTGAAACCCGACGCACAATGGGGTGGGACTTTTTACCTGTTCTTATTGGAAGGATAATAAACAATTTGCACCAGGTTTAGCTTTTTTTTTTTTTTTTTTTTTGGATGTTTGGGTATGACCCCTGTTTTTACTGTACTAAAATCGCTTTTGTTCGCATTGAAACGTGAGACATTCGAAAATTGTCACGCAACCAATAATCGTTATCGCAACGCAAACTGGATATCTCAACCCCAATATAACAAATGAAATCGTTTAAGCCTCAAAGGATCGGAAATCAACTTGTCACAGCTAGACTATAAGTCTAGCCGGGAGATTCCGTCAGATTGTAATCATTTCAATTGATTTAGTTAGTTTGTACTAGAGCTTCAGAATTGAAGAGAACACCTTTTTAGATGCCTTTCCATCAGATTTTTGGCTTATAACACGCAGAGTTTTCCATCAAACCTTAACAAACTTTCGGAAAATTTGACATCATACAAGAGAAGATAATACTAAGCTTTGAAATTACATTCTTAAAAATTTGATGGAGTAAAAAACGTTTAAAGCAATTAATTTTTCACTACGCATACACAAATGATAACAATTTAAAACCTTCATAATTTGAAACCAAAGTAGATTCCCCAACACATAATTAATAAACAGTTAAGTATCTTAAAAATTTAGAAAAATATCAGCAGTCTAATGAGCTGAATTTCAATAATTCCTGGAGGCGACGAATCGTGAGAGATCGTTCAAAAATAATTTGTTTTTATCATGAATCACACTGAACGATTGCTGGCAAGTGTTGCAAGATTACAAACGATCCCATACGATTCGTCACCTATTCTATTGTCGTTATCCTATCAAAAAATTCTACATAGTTCTTGAACTTATTTCTGAATATTATAGCTATTTATGATGCCCCCAGATTATCCCAGCTATTTATGATAAGGAATGATAAAACCCTTTTGCTGTTTTCGCAATTAGTTGATGCTCTCCTAAATGCGTGAGTGAAGCACTTTTTATTGGAAAATGACAGTTAAAGCATAGTTTTCATGCAACAAGAGTTATAGAACAATTGATGTCTTTTTTCTCGAAAAGCCCTTAATAATGTGATTTTTTTTAATGTGCCCCAATCCTTTTGGTGATATAGTGTAATTTCTATTAACGTGTATGCAGTTTGTCATATACGACGATAACACCACCACCAACAACAGTTGAGAGGAGGAGGTTTAACAAGCTCGAACGATTTTTATGAAGTTTGAATCTAGCCACAATTGTTCTCCAAAACCCAAGTCATATAGCACGGTCTTCTATGTTTACGTAACATAAAAAAAAGCTTAATTTTCCTTCAAAGCATATTTGAATGTTTTTATCTGTTTTAAACCATTTTTGAGGAGAATTAAATGATGGCAGAACAGGATTTTTTTAATTTTTTTACGTGAAAAGTAAAGGAATTTTTACCATTACAAAATTAATTACGAAGCATTCGTTTTCGTGTTCCACTCTGTAAATCAGGAAGATTAAAAATTAACTTTGATAATCTGATTCTAGTAACGAAATCTTTCGTATATTCATTCCACGGGAAGTTGAAAAAAAAAAAAAACTTGTATGAACGTAATTAATGTACGAAATGATTTTTTGGCTTCACACTTTATTACACACAAAATTCTAAAAACAATAAGGAGAGTTACCTACCGGATTTTGCATAGCATATTTCAAACACAGCAAACAATCATACTGGTTACTCTGTAATGAGAAAAAAAGTTACTTAATGAATCTTTTAAACTTATTTTTGGTTTAGAGCAATAAATGGAGCTAAATGGCAATATAAGAACTTTTGTAATATGACTTATAATTGCATTACATCAGCGATAAATTAAGTTACTAAAATTTTCCACGAATTACTGAAACGAATGAACAGTGTCTCAGAATACTTATAGGTAACACATTTAGTGGAATGTTCATTGGCATTTCGTTACTCTGTGCTTGGAGTGAGGGGTGAGTGCTTATATATATCTAAACATATATATACAGATATATATATATATGTTTAGAAGAAAATACTACAGCTATTCAGTATTTACCAATTAAAATGTTAAAATGTACAGTTTTAAACATACTACTTTATTTAAAACATCAGATTTTTTTTTTCAATTTCATAAATGCACAGATTTTACGATAAGATAAAAATTAGCATTTCGAACATGTAGCTTCCCTCGGGATAGTACGAAATATTTTTTTTAAATTCTTCTATAAAATCTGCCAATATTTCGAGCAAATTAAACAGAAAACAAAATTACCTTTGAACTAGTGCACGCAATAAACTAAAAACAAAAAAATATAAAATGTTTTCATAGCCGAAAAAAAAGGTGAATATTGTTTTGTTTAATCCAAGATCAGTTCCGAAAATAACAGTACTCACTTACCCTTTTTATCCTTTAGGATTATAGGTACAAAAAAAGATTTTTTTTTTTTTTTTTTTTTTTGACCCTCCAGGCAATTAAGAATCAGAGCAGAACTAATGTATGAGGGATGAAAAAAATCACGTTAGGGAGATATGAACTTGCATTGATCATATAGTTTATCCGAATTCGGCTGTAAAATTCATATAAAAGAAAAGTAACGATGCATCAGTATACACAACATACACTGTAGCGAGTGTATACATATGTAATACTATTTATGTACCAAAAGTTGCTTTCAACTACAAAGTCAAAGAGATCTAAATTTAAATCCCTAATGTTAAAGAAAGTAGTGAGTCCCAAAATGGTTTTGCAGTTCAATTTAGATCACAAAAGATTGCAAATCCTTTATATTGCAACAACAATGACACAGACGTTTATATTTGCAATCATCAGAGATCGCGATCTCGTAATTATTTACTTCTGACGGACAACAAAACTTTCAGCATTTCTTTTCTGAAAAGGCGAACTACTTTTGCAGCGCCAATAAAACGCGCGCTATTTTGGTGCTTTTTTTAAATAGTAATAATGCTATGTGTGTGAAAGAGATTTTTTTTTTATTTTCTAGATTTAGAGGCGGATTCTCCTAGAAAGGAATCAAGTACGAAAAAAACTTTGCCTCCATTAGTAGAAAATAGTTTAAAATGTTTAAGTTTTACGACTGATAAACCTCATATTTGAGATAAAATAAGTATCACGTTATGAATTAAGTATAGTGTTGTGAAATGTTTGTTTTACAGCTGAAAAGGATAAGTTATTTTAAAAGTTTTGCTATTTTTCTCTTAACTGTTTTCGACAGTGAGCGAAATTTTGAATGAAAAAGTTTTTTTCTGAAAAACCAAGCAATTTTTAGGCATTAATAAAATATTTTTAGAAATAAAACCTATTTTTAGGAATGTTGAATGACTTTTTATTAAAAACAAAGTCATCCCCTTTATTTATACATTCTAAAAACATTATAATAAAATACCTTCATTATTTTTTTGTAATGAGAGTTGGAAGTACATATGAAATAAGTGATTGCTAGAAATGTAAATTCCATAAAAGATTACTCAAAACCACTTTTCCCACATAATTACTTTAACCGGACTCTCCGCTTTATATAGAGCAAGTTGTTATCGGTGACTGCATTGGAATGATACGGAAAATATAAATATTTTACTACGGTTATTTTAATAAGTGTGAATTCGTAGGATCTTATACAGGAGAAAAAAAATAAATAAAACTATAAGTAGCTTGTGAAGTGATGTGTTTTACTTCAGTCAAAAGCGAAATTACTACACAGTATGAGACCGAAATAATGTTCTAAAATTCAGTGCTTTTAGGGAAAGATTAAAAAAAAAAAGATATTAATTTGAATTTTTGGCATCTTGAATTCAAATTATGTTTTTCGCAATCACGAGCGTGTATGGGTATGTATGCGCATGTGTGTTTGTGTAGGCGCATGTGTGTGGGTGCGTGTGTGTGTGTTTGTGTGTATGTATGCATGTGTGTGCTTGTTGTGTATGAAGTGCTGTGTGTGTAGGCGTTCGTGTGTGTTGTGTGTACGAAGGCATGTGTTTGTGACTGTGTGCAGGCATGAGTGTGTGTATGTGCATGTGTGTAGGTGTGTGTGTGTGTGTAGGCGTGTGTGTGTGCAGGTGTGTGTGTATGTAGGATATGGACGCAACCTGGCGACGGTTTTCGCAAGAGGAGCAGCATCGTGAGGCTGGTCGACAGTGGTACTGTAGAGGAAGGGGGGGGGGAAATAAAATCATAGGACATCGAAACAGTCAAATGAGAACAATAAGCAATCGTGATAGCTCAAAAAAGATCAACTTAAAACGAAACTTAAACTGATTTCATCGTTATAAGTTCATAAGAGGAAGTAATATCTCATTTTTGAAACATGCGTTTGTTCCGTTTTGTTAGATTAAGTTGATATTATATTCATCTTAAGAGATTATTTTCTTGCTCTCTTTCATTATAAAACTGCAACACATAAATGTTTGAAAATTGGACGCATGTTAACACGAATAATTACAATATAAATGAGAAACATTTTAGTGCACAGTTTGGAAACCTGTCTAATGTAAAATGTAAATACCTCAAGAAATATTCGGAAACTGTCTAACACAGCTATAAAGAGCAAATGGCGTATATTAACGTTGAACCTGCTAGTAGATCAACAAAAAGATGAATGCGGTAAGAAATAAACTTGTGATGTAAATTGTATGCATGTGGAATACTTTTTACAGAGCGAGGAATAGAGTTTAACGAAATTGCTACAAAAGTTGTTTTGAGTTGTGCTACAAAAAATGTATCCCAGTGGGGTTGTTTCTGAAATTTTAAAAGTATTTTTTTCTGAAAGAGCATGCTTAGAAATACATAGGATTTAACCATTGCCTATAATGTTTACGCTACAATTGAGATTACAAATTAACAGTACAGTAAACTCTTGATTATCGGCGTATCTTTTCACAATTCTTTTTTGTTAAATTTACGATTGTGTTACTGTTCGCTTTTAGATTTAACATATATTTTTTTATGTTCAATGTTTGTAGATGCAATGTAGTTATGTGTTTAGTTTTAATTTAAATGCATGTGTGAGTGTTATTAATATTTTTTTAGCTATTGTTTACACCAAGTATCGTTTTTTAAGTATTATTCGGATTATCCGCGGTTTTCGCTTATCCGCCGTTATTGTGCCGTCCTATTCTACGGATAATCGGGAGCTTACTGCAATTCCTTTTTGGTGAATTGGAACACTTATGAAACTCAAACGTAAAAAGAAATGATCTTAAAGATTTTTTAAAGTTCATTTTTGGCTAGAAATTTTAATCTTGTTTCTTTCTTAGTTTTTAAAGTAAAAACAAATCATTTTGAATAGTTTATTTATGCATATCATTTTTTAGCGGTATTCCAATTCATTCCTTTCTGATGCGGGATGAATTGAACACATGTTTTTTGTAACGATATAAGCTTTAATGGAGTAAATAAAAACAAGTAATAATCATGGGTGGGAGAGAGGGGAAACGAAAAGGGGGGGGGATCCAGGTAGTTACTTTCAGACAAAATCTTTATTGTTATACAAGTTGATGTATGATTCGTCAAAAGTTTCGGAAACACTTAGAACTCAACAAAAATTTCAAATTCGTCATAAGAAAAATGTGTTTGAATTGAATAATACAAATATTTAATACAAATTCCATTCGTCACGTCGTTTATAAAGTTATCAAGAACTTGAAACCAACGAATATTTGGATGTTTCCTTTGGCTGAAGTTTCTTAATCACATCTTCTGAAAAGAATGCTGCCAACTCCTCGGTGCCTTGATATTACCAGGTATTGCGTACCCTTTTGAAAGTTTTCCGCACGCTTTCGATATTTGGAAACAGGACATTGGATCCATAGAGTCGGTATGAGTTTTTCTTCCAACAACTTTCATAAGGAAGTCTTTTGGAACAAAAGTGCTAGGAAGTTGTGGGATTTCCAAAATCTGTGTCCTTTTTAAAAGCTGGAGACAAGATGAAGTCTTTGTCAATATTTAAATGGAATAATTGTGGTTGAAATCTTTTGACGATGAATTTACGAACAGTTTCTTTCGTTTACTTCATTTCTCCCATCTTTTCCTTTTTTGTGTTTTAGTTGATTTAAAAATCCTGACCAAGACAATGGTTAGTCGTTCATACATACACTAGTGCATCAAGTAAATGTCTTCTGAAGGGAGAGGATGACCATAGCGGACCCATACATCAGGAGTTCCCACCTAGGAGGGGTAATGGAGCAGACTGCGCCATTGAAACTTTGGGGGGGGGGGGGTTGAGAGTTTTTTCTTTTTGGGGGCTTTTGCTTTAGAGGAGGGGGTCTTCGCAATATTCAGGGCACTTTGCTCTTAAGGGGGTGGGCACCCCTGCATACATGCATATAAAATAACACACAGAGATTGGCATTCTATTTTAAAACCAAAGCTTCTGTGGGGTATTCTTCAACCCCTTCCCCTCGTTGCGTGCCTACATGCATTCATTTTCATGTATAACGTGAAAGTTTTGCTATGTCCTTGAATAAACCATCGCACATAGGAGTATTTGCATCAAAAAACCGGACAAAATTATTTGAAGCGATTTTTTGTCATATAATGCATTGAAACTTGCTTCTCGATCAACATAAGGTGTTTATTTAAAGGAAAAAAGATATTTCTGAAAAAGTTATTATCTTTTTTTCTCTTCCATACACTTAACGGTTGTAAATGGTTGCTCATCTAGTATTTATTACTGCTTGCTGGCGTCTTACGATCATCATGTATACTCCTTCTATGGAAAAGGACTTTGTTGTTAAGTGCTGCCTGGGTCTACTACCACTTCTTTAGAAGGGGTTAGGATTTCCTAAGTGTCTGTTTAGTCTGCATCTGCTACAATCCTCTTATGAATATCACCGTGAAAAATGTACTCGGTGATTATTGCCGGTTACAGCTGCCTTCTCTGAAAACTGAGCAATTGGTTGGATTGCTTGAGAGGTAAACAGGTAACCTGGCATCAAAAATTTATGTATACTTTGAGGCATAGGATGATAACTTAACTTGTATAGGTCGACAAAATCTAACAGAGGAAGGAACAATATTTTGCAATTTTGTTTCCTTCACTATCAATAATTGCAACTAGTAGTGTGAGTTCTGTTTGATATTTGCATCGTTTTCGGTAATGTTTTAAAATTTTTGTTTATACTGCGTCTGCTGGTACCCATCATAGCCCTATTTTTATATTAGTACCATAGTTTGCTTTTTTCCCTCTGAAGACGTTTCCGCCCCCCCCCCTGTACTATTATATTTATACAGTCGTAACCCATCGTGGTCAAGCAGTACGTGAAGTTGAATTTCAGAGACGGTATCTGTTACTCGTACTGGTTTCTCATTCGGGCAACATTCTTTCTAAAGACTTTCTACAATTGAACATCTAGAGGCAATTGCTTTTGTTATCATTTTAATTTCTTCCCACTGCCTTCTAGGGAAGTCTCTGCCTGCAAAGATTGCGAGAGGCTGAGGTGTCTGTTTCATAACAACAGTTAGATTATTATAGAGGAAATAAGAGTTTTTTCGAAGTTTGGTTGATCTAGTTGGTAAAGAATTTAATAATTTTATGATTTTGGATTTATCACTGTTTTAATAGTGCACTGGCTTATACCAACTACACTTGTCATCTCTTCAACAGGTACCTGATTTTGTAGTTCTTTAGTTTTACAATTTAGTTCTTGAAAGGACTTTGATGGTTTCTGCTGATTGCGCAGATTTTGTCTACCAGTAATGAAATATCTTAGCCATTGTTCTTTATTTTTTAAGAAATGATCATCAATATAGCATTCAGATGCCTCTTTACAATTGAACTCAGTTTAAAAATACTTCAAAACACGATTCAATATGATCTGCCTATTTCCCTAATTCCTCAAGTTTTCCTCCCGACAATGTACACTTTTTATCCAGTATCATGGCTTTGAATTCTTTCATAATATCATATATCATATTCTGGTAAAAGACTTGACAGTTTCAGAAGAATTTATAAAGAAATAAGGAAAATCTCTGAACTGGAAATAGCTAAGCCATTTTTACTCACCAACTTTAAACGCCTTAAAAACAAAATGGCGGAAATAGGCGGAAGATGTTTTTACAGAATATCATAGCAGACAGTCTATATTTTATGCCCATAACAAAAGTACAGCCCGACTCAGCCCGGAAAGTTATTAAAAAGTTTTATTTCTAAAAATTTTAGGGAAAAATAAACACGCAATTTTGACTTAATTTCACAGAGTAAGAAAATGACAAATGGCGAAAAAATTCAACGAAGCAGGATTTTAGATGTAGCTACATACTTCCCTTTTCCATATTCAAAAGTTCATTTTACTAAATTTCATCGCATTCAAATACAGTAACAATAAAATGGAGACTTAGCATGAAAAGCGTCGAAAGCAAAAGCGAGAGGATCCAACAATGTCTAAGTTCCGACTAGCGTGCACCAACGGAAATGCAACAGGTGAGATTTTTACTGCTGTCCTTTGATAGAACAGTTATCTGACTTGAAGTAAAGTAGGTTTAAAACAATTTTCGTCAAACTTTTTTATTTTGGTTTTTGTCCGGTTTTACTGGCCAAATACTCCTATGTGCATCGTACTAATTTGCAGAAGAATCGGAACCACAGCAATATGTTCCGATACACCCCGTAAATCCTAAGCCCATGACTTCGTGAGAAATTCATCGCTTTTTATGATGCCGTTTGAAGAATTCGTAACCTCTGATACGGTAGATTTTTGTTCAGGCCTGTGCTTAGTAAAAGTTACCTTCCCTAGGTTTAAAACACGAAAAGGTCTACATACAAAGTTTTGTAGATAATGAAAACGTAAGGCTATTTGACTTTATATGTGCAGTCTAGTTAATTAACCAATTAACCGATTGTGTTTCTAGAAATGACCAAACTTAATTTCCCAACTCCTCAAGGTATTACGTTCCATGAAAAAAAATTGCTAGCGAAAAATACCCCAAATCGTGCATTAATGGGATATTTCTTTGTATGATTGACAAGTTCTGATTCATTTCACCGTGGTGTTCTGATGCAACCCATTTTACAATGGCGTCTTTCAAATTTATCAATTTGATTTCCAACTTTTTCTTCTTCATCTGGAACCAAATAATAACTTAATTATTGGTTAAGTAATTTGCTGACAACTTCCATAATTCGTTTAGCTGCTAAATTTATGAAAAGAGAGCTCCTCAATGTGTTTACAATTGCAGCTTTCTTTGTTGTAATACTTCCCTTTATGCAATCTATGTTCTTTTGAGTATTTTGTTATTCTCACACGGCTCTAGGCTTATAAACTGCGGTTTTAGGGAGTACGAAATATCCTTGTGGTTTCGGGAGAAGTGAAATGTTGCATAGCACTTGCCTTGTTTTGTCCTTTAGGGATTCCCACTTCATTCAGAAGAGCAATTAACTGAACCAATCAAGCAACGTTTCAGCAAACTTTATTGTTGGTACGTAGCGTTTGACTTGTTATGTAGTTTTATTTCCAATGTGAATTATTGCTCTTCGCACGATTAAGCAGCACAAAGGATGGTACAAAAGTGCTTGAAACGTTTAAATTGTTCATTAACTTTTATATCTCTTTGGGTGCATTTTGAAGTCTGACTAAATCCGGGCTTTTTCTTTCACTTGCTTTTGTTCACTGTTTCATCTTACTTAAAAATTAAAAAGTAGATAGGATAATTAAAAACTTCAGTATCGATCCTCCGATTCCCTGGATGGTCGGTTATGATCAAGGGCACCCCAAGCTTCAATTGTTGGGACGATGGAAACTCTCAACTTGATGAGTGAAAGCCCAGATTTTGCCAAATGATAAAATACGAGTATACACACACACAGGTACAGTTCGTTTTTTGCGAGAAGGCACTTCGCCCCGCCTTCTCGAACGCAGAGTTCAATTTTACGCGGCGGTGATCGGTAAACATATCCACGTGCTTGTAA
Source organism: Uloborus diversus (assembly GCF_026930045.1). Lineage (NCBI taxonomy): Eukaryota > Metazoa > Arthropoda > Arachnida > Araneae > Uloboridae > Uloborus > Uloborus diversus. The sequence goes on along the minus strand of NC_072737.1, from coordinate 77,235,158 downwards.
ATAAGACAACTCGACAACCTTAACTTTGGCGTGCATTTTAATGTGCAAAAAATCTTAACGTCCTTTACATCACTTGCTCCACTTGTCTGCTGCTATTTTCGTTATTCTTACATTTTAATAGCTACTGCTTTTACGACAAAACGCTGTGATCCGAATATGTCTTCTGCCGAAAACAGCAAAATAGAATAATCGGATACCACGTGACGAAGGCGGAGTCAAGTGCCTTCTCGTGGAAAACGGACAATACGTCTAATAGAAAGGGATCGTCGGACATTTAAAAATTGTAACCTTGCATTTATGTCTCTGAATTTGCCGACTCGTCGGACAAAATTTGCCGAATAAGAAGGAACTATTTTAGGAGGTCACGATGAGCTCCAGAAATCTTCCATTAGGTACAACCCTGGTCGGTCCGGGAAAATTTTTTAAAAATAGATATAAAATTCTGCATTTTGGGGCCTTATAAAGGGCCAATTGGAACTACAAAAATACCAGGAAATAATAAGCAAACAAAAACTTTTTCAGTTTTATATTCTTTTAAAATAAAGCAAAATAAAAATTGTTTTTGATTCAGAAAATCGTTGGCATAAACCGGCTAAGAGAAAGAGTGACTGAGAAGAAAAGATAACGCGTTGTAACTTGCTCACATTCGTTTTCGGTATAGTTAGTTTTCGATCCCTCCCCCGCCCCCTCCCCACTGACCAACAAAACACTGAATGAAATGTAAAATGATCAACTTATTAATAATCAAAAATGCGCAAAATGGTTTTAAAAAATCATGTCGTTAGAAAGTAGGTAACGGGAGAGTAACATCCTGGTCATTTGGACCATATATAGTTTTATAGAATTTCTATAACTTTGTAACATCTATTTTCAGTTTTTTGAAAAAAAAAAATTACAGTTGAATCTCGAAAACTCGAATCTCATAACTCGAATATTTTTTTTATCTCGAAGTTTTCATTGGGTCCCAAACTCTTGACTCTGTTATGGAAACTTCCCACTGCTCGAATGTTTTAGCCGCTCCCTTGGGACTCCGAATTTTCGAGAGTTGACTGTAAACCACGTATTTCTCGTCACAACATTCCCCTCCCCCCCATTTCAAGCATTGCAGGAAACGAAAAAGAATACAGCTAGGATAACATTTTTTCTCGTGCTTCACAGATTGACAGTATGCAGTAAAAGTACCATAAAAGCAATAAATAACAAAAAAAAAAAAAAAAAAAAAAACTTTCGAAATACTGAATTATGTGTTTAAATAAATCGCAAAATATGAAACATGTGAGTAACTAAAATTTATCTCCAGAACTGTTACAGAAACCTGAGAGCCACGTTTTTTAAATTTTAGATGTAAGACGTAAGTATCAGCAGAATTTTTCACATTTTGGCATTCCCCTCCCCCTTTCAAATTTGTCAGAAAATTCAAAATTCAAAAGGTTTGTAATTAAATTTTCCCAAATTTTCAAGTTTTTCAAGCATTTGAAAATGAAATTAGCTTTTGCAAGTATACCTTTCATTTTTTTTGAACGAAACATGCCATTTCTCAGGAGTTCGGAACCCCCAACAAAGTGGGAGTCCTAAGCTATAGCTTGTTTAACTTAAGTAAATTAAAACCCAACACTAATCGGGGCCACTGTTGTCCGTTTCGCTGGCACCAAATGGCTCGCGGGACGGGGGTTCGGAAAAACTGGTTTAAAGCACTCTTGATCAAATCGCGTGTCAAAAAAAAAAAAAAAAAGTGTTGAAATCGGTTCATCCGTTTAAGAACTACAATGCCACAGACAGATACACACGCCAAACTCTCCTTTATTGCGTAAAGTTAAAATTACGTCATTAATTACTACACACACGGTACTTTTAAAATTTGCAGTAAAATAGTACACAAAAGAGCATTTCAATAGATGGCGGGCTTCCGGCTCATAGTTAGTCTTTTGCCATTTGGCAACAAAATGAATAATTATTTCCGACGTTCTAGGTGCTTGTGTTCAAGCGTGAGAATAATGCGAATAACACCCCGTTTGCACTGCGAGCTAAGCGCGCTCAACCCATCAATGCACTTACGAGCTAAGCGCACTTACTTTAAAAGTCGTTTGCACTAGAGAACGCACTTAAAGTTTAACTGCAAACCCAGGGAGGCTAAAAGAAGGAGCCTCATCTCCTTTGGCAGCGGGGCGAAAAAGTGACCGGATTATTCCATCGCCAATGGTGGCGCTAGTGGTCCATCTCTCGCAGTTCGCTCGCCTGATTTAACCGACCCCGAGTATTCGACTGGGTGGATGCCGGCAGTTAGCTAGTTTGGGGCCATTGATACGAAAAATTTGTTGGAACTCAATAATATCGCGCGGTCAGCACGATGGACCTAAAATTACTTTCTTTCTTATATTTGTTCTAGAATTTAGACATTAATTCTGTGTGTCCTCGATCTTCTTTCTCCTTAGTTCTTTTACTCCAATTAATTTATGCAGTAACTTCGATCAACCCTCTCCCCCCCCTCCCCCATAAATTTTGCATGATATAAGCTCATTTAAAATTAAATATTTCACAGTAATATGTGCAATAATATTTAGTTTCTTTTTTTGTTTACTTCTGCTGAAAAAGCCGTTTCCCCCCCCCCCCTTTTTTTCTGGTGGATTAATCTTTAAAAACGATAAGAAAAAAAATAATTAATACTTTGAACATTGAAAAAAAACTGCTTTTTCGTTAGTTAATTGTGAACAATTAAAAAAGAATCTTACAAGAAAGTGCTATTTAATTCAAGCGTTAATCTAGTTTATTGCTTATATTTATCAAGCTAAGTTTCGTTTTCACTTACCATAATTACTTGGTTCTTTTATTCCAATATTTGGTTCTGTTACACCGAGTTTCTTTATCCTGCACCCCCCCCCCCCACACACACAAATTTCGTGCGATATTAGCTCATATAACTTAATATAGTTCACTGTATTATGTGCACCAATATTTAGTTTCGTTTTTGTTTAATTAATTACTTTTGCTGAAATAACCTTTTTTTTCTTTTTATTTCGTTGGATTTATCTTTAAAAACGATTAGAAAAATTAACACTCTGTATATTGAGAAAAAAAAATTGTTTATCGTTAGTTATTAGTGAACAATTACAAATAATGTTACAAGAAAGTGCTATTTATTACAAGCGTTGATCTAGTTTATAGCTTATATTTATCACATTGTGTTTCGTTTTCACTTACCATAGTTACTTTCTTTCTCCTCCTCCCATACATAAATTTCGTGTGATATAAGCTTACATAAAACTTTATGTATTACGTTTAGTTTGAAATTGTTGCTCTGCTCTGGATTTAAGTGAAATTTGAAGAAAAAAAAAAGCAAAACATAAATATTTTGATGAAAATTATAAGTTAAACAGTTCAATCTTAATTTCAATTGAATTCTCTACATGAGTGCGTTATTGAGTTTTTCTACTACAGTGGAGTTTCTATTATTCAAGTTAAGCATATGTGAAATTTAATAAATAAGAAGAAAAAGGACATGGAAATATAACTAGAAGGAAACAAAATTAGTGATTTAAATTCCAAAACTTTAGTTGTTCATTGCTACTCTCTTTCTATTTTTTTAAATGAATAACTTTAAAATCAAGTCTTCTCGCTTACTCTTAAAATTAAATGCATAGTACTCAGAAAAATTATGAAAACCGGATCGTAATTTACGGGTTTCATTGGGAGAAAATGTTTTCAAAAGCCAGCTAAAATCATTTTTAGTTTCATGGCAAATGAGCAGAACAGCCATATCAAAAACAATATACAAAATAGAACACAAAATTGCACAACACATAACAAGAATGAATGCTCGCTAAAGTCGTAGCAGAAATACAAATTAAACACATCGAATGCAAAATATGCCAAAAACCTAGGGTGGAGTAAAGTATTCTATGCTTCTTTGAACAGCTTTCATGGCGAAAGTAGTTTAATACTTCCAAATATACAGGTGATAGTTTTTAAAACACACTTGTTTACAATGCTTCGCTACGAGCGAAAAGATATAAGTAGTGCGAGAGATGATACTCTAGCGGCCTCTGGCGGAAGTGGAATTTTGTTGCCAAACTGCTAACATGGAGATTCGTCTCCTTCCTTTTACTCCCTGGTCTTGTTGAGCGGCTTCCCAGTGTCGCTCAACTGAAGCGGCTTTGAGATGCGCTAAGTGAATGCGCAGTAGGTTAGCTGAAAACTAAGCGGCTTAATTCCGCCAGTGCAAACGGGGTGTAAGTGGTGTAGCAAAAAAAGGGTTGCCGTCAATTATCTCTTCTTAATCGTGTTGTAAATATAGTTTAAATAAATGTTTTGTTTTGTTTATAAATGAATATTGATTCGTCCTCCTTCAAGACCAACATCGATATCAGAAGTGTGACGTAAAAGAACCAACATCGTCAGTTTAACTGAAAAAAGGATTTTAACCCTGTTGAATAAATTTTTTTGTGGTGTTGACAGAGTCTTATAGATAACTGCAGGGAAAGAAGTTACCGAGGTATCTCTGGCCTGAATCAGAAGGTAAGTCGATTTAATTACCTGTAGTAATGGAGTAGATGACGCAAAACTAAATCAAATGTAAAACATTTGAAGTTATTATATTGCCCATGGTATATAGTATACTCGATATACCAGTACAATGAGACACGGTATAACAGAATTAAATTGTACATTGAAAAGAGAAAAAAAAAACAATTCAGCAAGATTTCGTTTTTGCTATTTTCCGTGTTTTATACAAATCTTCTCAAAGCTTGTATTAAAAAAAAATATTCAAATAAATAAGTAAATGAAAAGTCCACCATTAAATCGATTTCTGTTTAAGCTAACAATGGTACTGCTTGTTGGCTTGATTTGATTCGTTGCCACAGCCATTTCAAGTTCCCGACCTCAAGACTAGTTAGATCGAACCACAAATGCAAGACACAAACTCTCTGCTGTTCTTGAAAAAACAAGCATCGTACAAGGCTTTTTGCATTACTGAGGGTAAGATATGTACGTTTTGCTTTTACCTCAAAACCTCCCATGGCGTTGCAACAACTTGTTAATGGTTAGTTTTCCTGTGCTAAATAGACTTCTCTGATTACCTCTTGTTTAAAAGGTCACATTTAACGAAATGTTTTGATCTGGGTTATTATCAGAAAGCATTCCAATGATACCAGTTTCCGGAGACAACTTTAGAGGAAAGATCATTTTCCTCCTTATCTTTTGGGGAAGTTCTACATAGTCCGGCGATGTTACAGAGTAAGCGAAGATTATGCGATACACGAATTCAAATTACAAGTAGCAATTAATAGGACGCGGAAATCAGTAGCTTCATTAATGTAATCGGGAAAGCGTTTACTGCTTATTACTATGCACAAATAAGCTGTCTCGTCTGGTGGCATGCTTATTTATAAACGGTTAATCACAGCTTGAAGTGACTCCTCTTTAAAAGTCAATGTTGACGACGATCCGCTGAGGCAGACCTCACACAATGACAAGACTTGCTCGACGCAAGGTCGTGTGTTGGTTTTATAATACTGAACTGCTTGTTAGTTGACATCCGTTGAGTTCAATACCACCAGTAGATTCTGAAATTTTCTTCGTCAGTCAAAAAGTAAGAGCTGCATAAAAGTTGATTTATTGTTTAAGAAAATGCAAAAATCTTCAACCGTAGACTATACGTATTTTCAGAAGTCTTCAGAACTGATTTTCACAGATAAATAGCCTGAAATTCGTCTAAAGTGTTAAAATTAAATAATTGCAGCCAGACCCGAATCTACGTCTTCGCAAACCCCACAGTGCGGGAAGGTCCATGGGAACTAAAGGGCCCGTGGACCTTGGTGGCATAGACAGATAAGGGTCCTGCTGAATTTTTGCAGGGAGCCCAAAATTTATATATCCTGACCTGATTGCAGGGCACTATTTCCATGACCTCCAATTCAATTTAAAGTCAATCAACAATCAGGACCATGCATTTTCGCAGTAAACAGCAAATATCAATGGTTATTTTTTTGTCGAAATTTATAAATTTAAACTCAGTTGTTTTTGTTTTCTTCATTTATTTTTTGTGCGTTTTTCATCGTACCACACATACACTTATTCTTGATAGATGTTAAGTTCTATTATGCAAAATTGCAAAAATTTTTACTGTACTGTACTTATTTTCACTGTTTGAAGAAAGTATTATGCATCAATACTGCTAAGTTTTTGAGGACCGGGAAATTTTACCTTATTTGTCCCCCATTTTAGCCCTTGTGCTGTTTATCCGCGATTTTTTTTTATCCGCAGCACTGGTACGACTCAATCCCGCGGATAATCTGGAGTTTACTGTAGTACATAAGAAATAAATGTTGGGGTTACATACACCCTATATTAAATGCTTACATTAAAAAAAACACCTTACTAGTGAAGCGTTAAGTTTGCATGCTCACTGGAAAAAAAATGCTTGAATTTAAAATATTCCTAGAAAAACTGTTTAATAATTGAAAATTTTCTGTAGCATATCGTTTAACAGTTTTGGGAAAGGGTTTTGGTATTCTTTTTGCAAATAGAAACTAATACAGTCTACTGAGTGAATAGCAGGATGTAACTAAGAAACCGGCTAAAACCTTCGAGTTATTGAGTTATAGGAGAGTTCCTTCAGCCTTCTCAAGAGTTTGTGACTCAATGAAAATTCGAGTTACAAATCTTTGAGCTATGGAGAGTTAACTGAAGTTTTTTTTTACATTATTTTCGCGCAGAATATCATCTCTAATTATTAAAAACACCCAATTGAACTGATCCGCAATGTAAGAAAATCAAGAAAGAAATTTGGTTGATGTTAGTAAATCGATTTTGACTTAAAAAAAAAGGCTCGTAAAAGAATTATGGAAAAATATGATTTTTTAAAAAGAATTTAATGGATGGAAGATTGGCAATTGACCCCAGTTGACTCACCAAAATGAAGGGCCTGCTTTTTACGTTAAGTTTGTTCCATAATGTCCCTGCGGTGAAAGCGCAGTATTTTTAACATGTTAAAAGTCAAACTTATAATTTAAGTTAACGTATGAACTTGTCTTAAATAGTTTAAACTTTAAGATAGTAAATTTACTTACTCTGTAGCCTCTTATGTTGTTAATATAAACGAATGGAGGCACTGAGTAAAAAAAAAAAAACTGTTCAGTGAATGTTTTGATAGAAAATATCGTTATTTGAAATAGAAGCCTCATATGAACTTCATGTTGACGAGATGGTTAAATATAGTCTTCAGTAGCGTTTGGAATTTCTGAAATAAACATCATTACAAGAAATCATATGCCTTAGTCTGAACTTGAAAATAACTTACTCAATATTTTACTGATAATTATCGTTTGTAATTCTATAGGTGCAAAAGTTCATAACAAAGAAAATCTCATTTTGATAGGGAAAAATGATATACGGAAACTGAAACGAAGGTCAACTTTTCGACGGCTACGTTTCTAACAAAACGAGTTATATCGATTCAATCTCAGACATTCTCGGTTTGGAATAACTTTCTTTTCCGAGATTTTTTTTTTATAAAAGAAAACATTTACGAGATCTTTTTTCTTTGAAATCAGATACAAAAACGAAATTGATTCTATTTGCGGAAGGAAACAGTATTTCGGACATTCAATTACACTTCGTTAATGGAGTTTTGCTTTTTTACATAGAGAGAATTATAGCTTTTAAAAGTAATTTTCATTTTTGGAAATCGAGTTTCCATTATTTTAGCCCACTCGTGGTTTTCCGGGAGGTGAACAACTGTAAAGTTCTTTTCAAACTTTCTGATCCTGTGCGAAGATAATGTGGAAAATTATTTTGCATTGTTTGGATAATTAAAATAGAATTTCCTGTAAAATTCAATTTTAGTTTGTTTGCAAAAGAAAGCTCATGAAAGATTTTTTCTTTCCGATTTTACTTTCCGATTTTACTTTAAATTCTTTGAGCTTCATTTGAGAAGGGTGTTTTCTAAAAGCTATTATAATCTTAAAATTAAATTTATCAGCTACTAAAGGCATTACTGCACTTCTCTTCGGTTTTTAATTATATTTTAAAGGGAAATAAAAAAAAAAAATTCACTTTCAAGCATTTCTTATTTTTCAAGGAAATACATGAATAACATGAATAAAAATTAGTCGAGTCACGACTTAAGCGAGGGATGCGTTCCAAGACTCCTCGCGTAAGTTGAAATTTCGCGTTGTAGAGAAGTGTTACGTATACAATTTTTTAGAAACACACCATATTCTTTTAGACTCTGTTAAACATTCTCTAAACTGCTTTAAAGTATTCCTCAACTATACATAAGTATCTTACATTAAGAACTGAACTTTTACTATTTTTAAAAAATAAAAAAGCAGTTTTATTCAACATAAAATACTTAAAGTTGCACAAAATGAATGATCAATGGGAGGGAAAGACATAAAATAAAACAATACGGCACGCACAGTAGTAATAATAAAATGCTGCACTATAACACTGTACAGTAGATAAAGTAATAATATTCATGAGTTGAAAAATAAAGATGGTGATGATTTATGCTCCTTTCTTTTTCAATACATTTTTAAATACGGTTGTTTCGCCTTGTCTTTTATAACGTTTCCATTTTATGACGACAGCTTCTCTTCCTGAACTCTTTAATCCACAGTACAAGAGCAGCTTCCATTTTCATAATACATATTTACTTTGCTTAGACACTACTCTGCAATTCAATACTGAAACTAAGTTCTGAAGTCTAAGTTCTAATTTACGTTGTTTTGACTTTTAATTGTATTTATGAAAGATTCACTCATACTTATTTTCGTGCTACTATCGGCGTTTTGTAGTTGTTCAAGCATATCGAGAATCTTAACCCTTTTTTTTTTTTTGGCAGGAACTTTCTTTTTCTTCCTATCTTCAAACTTTGGATGAAACAGCGCACGAAGGCGTCATTCTATTTTATCAACTTTAATAATTAGAATGAAAAAAAAAGAAAGATGCTGAGTTGTTATTTGATGCAATAACAACGCGATACGTAGAGTAGTTTGGTATGAGAACTTTCGTTGCTGTCAGTGATGCTAAAGGGATGTAATAACATTCACGAAATCAATATTTAGTAGCCAATAACGAAGCCGATACCCGATACTTCCTTCCAAAAAAAATCGTGTTGTCAACGAGGAATTCGAGTTAGCTCTAAAATTCTTTATTCGTGAAAAACTCGCGTTATAGCCCTTTCCCGTAAGTCGGATCGTGTTGTAGCGGGAGTCGACTGTATTTGAGTTTAATGTGTTAAAGCCCTGTTCTTATCTAAATTTCAATACTTTGAACATTTAAAATAGTAGTAAAAACTAATTAAGAGAGGCAAAAATTTAAAATAAATATTCTGTATCAATTTAATTTAATGTAGATGTAGAATGCAACCTTTTTCAAGCAACTAAACTTGTAACGAGTTTGACAGATTAATAAAGATCCGTAATTACATTATGAAAATATCATATTTGAACAAATATAATTCTGTGTATGTTCTACGTTCCAAGATTGCAAAAACAACTAGCTTACTGGCAAGAATAGTGGCACGTGCCAATAAATAAATAAATAAATAAATAAATAAAATAATTGCGAAAAAAAGGTTTCACGAAATATCGTTTTTATCGGATTTACTCTCAAATACTACAAAATGCACAAAATATTTACTATGATATAAAGTTCATCGGATGATTTTTGTAATCGAAATAAATAGTATACAGTTAACGCGTTAAAAAAAAATTCCTCTAAATATGAAATATTTATGATTTGTGACTGTTGATTCTATCGGTTATATCTTAGAGCAGGACCGTTCATGTAAACTAATGCGAGTTTTGTGGCCTGAAAGAGCATGAGATTCAAATTTTAAAACAAGATTGACACTTTTTTAAATTACTGAGAGGAGCACTCCGAGATTAAATACTTGGGAGGGCGAAAAGTCTCTATCTGCCGAGTGCATCTAATGAAAAGAGACACTTGGGCATTGGGAAATTGTAATCTAACAATAAAATCTCCAAATTTGCCGAATTGTCAGACAAAATTTTCCGAAGAGGGACGTTTTTCGGAGGTCATAGTGGCCTCCCATCGGGGTGCCTCTGGTTACTGAGAGTCACCACAATTGTCACCGGGGAGCTATACTCAGCAGTTGATCGCAAAATAGTTGGTTTCAACATTAAACAACTAATTAAATTTTAACTACAACCCAAAATTTCATTCAATGGAAAAAGTGTTGATTTGGATAGTAGTGGAATCATTGGGAAAAATAGTATTGGAAAACCACCAACTCCATATTAATCGTACAGCAAATGTTCCTCCAAATAGTAGCTATATTAATCAATATCTTAAGATTCAATCTTTTAAGGAAACATTCCCTTCTGTACGTCTTAGGTCAGACTCAGACTGATATCACATGCGTATGGATAGGCATTGTAACTGTGTTTGGAGTACGTAGAGCACGTGACTTGAGAGCGATCTGTGACGGCAAGATTGAGCGAGCCATTTTCTTCAAGCCCGAATATTAAAACTTCCCCTATTTAAGTTACTGTTAGAAGGTTTTTTTTTTAAATTAATGTATGTCTACAGTTATTTTTAAAGGTAGTATTTAACAAGCTTTGTTTCTTGACATTTTTTCTTAATACATATCTTACAATAAGTTTTAAACATTTTGTAATAATCTTGACTAAAATGTCCCCCAAGTTTTTTTTTTTTTTTTTTTTCAAATAAAATCGAAATATTTATTTTGTTTCCTGCTGTTACGTTGAAAATTTGGTTAAAATTGTCCATTTTACCAAAAACAATCCCATTTCACCAATCTTGATTTTCAAAACTCAGAGCTAATCATCCAAATTCTCTAAAATTCAAAAATCCCTTTTACTTTCAACAGTCTCCTTTTTTTTACAGCTTTTTGACATTGATATATAATCTTTAGAAGCTTCTGATTTTTTCTTTTTCAGAATTAGAACGACTAAATGATTCCAATTGACACTATTAAGAGATGCACGTTTAGAAAATTGTCCTGATTGAAATATCTGACCAGAAAAGTGAGAATAATCAAATATTTAACATCAGTTCTTCCAAAAGTCAACGAGCAGGATAATTTTACTTCAGAAAAAAAAAATCTTGAGAAAGTTAGAAATTCCTGCACAGCAATTGACTCCTGAAGATTGCATCATCTGGTGCCCCAAACGCAAACAGCAACCCCTGGGGCCCACCATGCCAGAAACAATGTGATGAAGAGCAGTGTGCAAGAGAAAAAAAATAAACGAAGAAAGTCATTTGCCTCGCCCAGCTCTTTCTTCTTCCTCTCCTCTTAACCTCTGATGGGCTTTTTATGGAGGGGGAAGTAAATGTAAATTCAGAGGTCATGGACAGGTACTCAAGAACTTTTTCCTCGCACGCGCGAGGCCCTTATTACCCCTGCCAACAGATCCTCTCGTAATTCACAGCGGGAGAAAGCCAGGAACTTTCTGATAGATCATCTGCATAATTCTCGCGTTCGAAATAATATCGTTGTGGTCTGCAAACTGGCGAAGAAATTTCGATGGAATTTTTGATGACACGCGCTCTGATGGCGTCTGTTCCTTGAGCAGAGAGGATTGACCGCTTGCATCCCTTCCTGTGATAATTCTCAAGTGTCAAGTGGCACTTCTAATAGCTGAAGATTGCACGGCGGCACCTTCAGAATCGCAGGTAATTGCAAATTCAAATTGACGTTTTATATGGAAATGAATAGTCATTTGAAATCCTGCATTAATTGGTTTCAATGAATCCAATCAAATGCTGTCTTCTTCCCAAGAAAGTCATAACTCAAGTTTTCAATATTTGCAGAACAGATCCTACCTGAGTTCTCCCGAGTACTGATTGGCAATTAGTTTGCATATTTTCCAGCATTACAATGAATACCAAGACTTGGGAAATAGTTCATGCTCAAAACAGTCCGTGCAAAGATCAAACCAAGACTTCAGCAACAAATTAAAATAGGAAGTGGGAATAAGTTGAAAAGTTGCTAATTAAAAATTTCCATAAACCTTGCCATCAAAACAGATTCACTTTCGTTATTTGCTTTCCTTCTTATCGTGGGGTAAAATTTTTCAATGAATATTCATGAATAATTCAAAATGTACTTTGATCAGCAGTACATTTGTGGGCCTCTATTGTTATCATTTGCTGTACTCTTCCAAACTGCACAATAACGGGTACCGAAAGTTCAACATTTCACTATTATTTGCTATTAACATATATCACGTTGGATATGCAGTCAATAATGGAATTAATACTAGTTTGCTTATGTCGTTACTTCTCCTCTCGGTAGAAGAAAACTTACATTAAGTTTATAGAACCAGGAAGCAGAAGACTTTCTAGAATATTCTACTGTTAAACTAACTTGGAAACCACATTGGGGTGCCAAGCCAATTAAGAAAATGAGTAGAAGGATAAGAAGTAAAATACAAAAAATAGAGCAATTTTTCATTCCTTCAGTGAAATTCTTTTTATAATGTCCATGTATTACTCTTTCCACATTTGTCTATTCTATAGAGATCAAAGTATTTTGCAATGCTGATGCAGGCCTGAAAATTTCACGACACAACAAGTGTGTGTATAGAAGAATCGTCCATTGTAATTTTCTGGAAGAAGTTGATGCACTTTTGCAATAGGTATAACCTTTTTTGTGGGAAGTTTGTAAAAAAGAGAAATGTATTTGACTCTCTATCACCTTCCGTACCATCATAGCAGTATTGGGATACTAACCCAACTAAATACTGCAGTAACTTTCCATTTTCAATGAGCTTCCAAATAAGAAAATATATTTTCAAAATCAGACACTTAGTAACTAAGGCAGAACTCATCAATAAGTTAAGAAATTGAGAGTAATTTTTTGCTATTTCTATTTTTTCGGGGAGGCGGGGAGGGGGGTATTCTAAACATTTTATGTTTTGAAAGGGAGAGCAGCTGCCTCTCCGCCCCCGCTTTAGATATGTCCACGTTTTGTCTCTTTTAAAAACTCCACTGACCCAATTATTCGACACATTTCTTAATGTCAAAATTTGTAATAAAGAAGTTTGTTTTGTTTATTTATTCATTCAGTTGTAAAGAACTTCCTATTCGACTGATTTAAACTATTTCTATTTGCCAGAAATCTTATTTCATATTCCATTATTGTTCTTAAAAATAGCAACTTGGAATGTGAAATGCTTTGATTTAATTCTAAAATGCATGACGAAATTTTATAACTTCTACCAAATATATCTATCCAAATATATAATTTCCCAAGTTATTCCAGCAATGAATTTCCATAAATTTTCCATAAAAATTGTTTGATGCTCTATCTCTCAGAAATGATTTTTTTTAATGCATCTTCGGAACTGTTCTCCCATGCAAGACACCATTAGTAATCAAATCACGGTCTGAGCCACGTGTGACAGTTTGGTTCGATGCATTTGTAGGTAAAGTACGTAATTCCACATCAAGAGAAATCTTTTTTCAGATCAAAAACATTGTCTTGCAAACACTTAAAAACAGGACACTGTTGTTAATTTATTGCGGTCATTGGAAACAATAATGCTTAGCCGTTGTTAAATATTGATTCTGCACTAACATTCCTCAGGACATCAACAATTAAGTCAGTGGAGAATAAGCAAGGTGCATATGTGGGCATTTTTAAGTTTCAAGTAAAATGGTTGCAAATACCCAGGTAGGCTTTCACTGACCATTTTTCTAAATCATACTGTACCCAAACCCAGATTAATCTCTGAAATTAAGGAAAGCTCGGTCTCCCTTTGGGGCCGCTCACTTTTTGTTATGAGAAATTTTTCTAAACATTCTATGCACATTGATACAGCACTGACTCATGCTAAGTGGCTCAGCAGAAATCAGATTTAACTTTATTCCAAATTACTGACTGAAAGAAATTTTGTTTATTACGTATGTTGCACTTGAATTCTCAGCAATATGGGTAGCAAAAGGTTGAATCATATTTGACACTTCACAAAGAAAATTAAGTGTCATAAAAATATATTTTAACGAAGTTGAATAAAATCCCACATTTGAAAATCTAGCTTGTGGCTAAATTTTATCAAATGAGTCCTCACTTCCTATATAGTTATTTAATTCTGTCAAACATTTTTGTTTAGCAAGTTCAAATGTTTGCAGTCTCTTTGAAAAACGATATCAAAAGCAAAAACTAGAATTTTTAAGCAGTTTTGAAGACATATTTGGGCCACTTAAAAGTTTTGAGGGAAAGCCCGAGCTTTTTGGGTGATCAGGCCCTTACTGTATCAGCAGAACCTTCCAGAGCTATTATAGCTTTCTAATTGTCCCAAAACTTAGGAGTTTCTCTTACGTTTGTAAGTAACCATGTCCAAATTTATAATTTCGGTACGGAAGGTGATACAGAGTCAAATACATTTCATAGTATACAATACTTAGCTTCTTGGTGTTTCAAACAAAAAAAAATAGTTCAATAAGTTCAATACTCGCAGCTGTTGAAATGTGTCTTCTACGATTCAGGGCTTTAGTATGTGGCAGTGTCGGGTATACATTTTTCTTTTGGTTCTAGTTGCTCGTTCGAACTCATATCATGACGAACATTGAAAACAAGCAAACAGGGAAAGACAGACTGTGAGAAAAGCGTTAAGCTGAAAGATTACGTGACCATAGAATTAAAAAAAAAAAAAATGATCCGGATAAAAATTCTGAATCAAAAGAGGAAGAAAAGCAAAACTATTTGTTAAAATAGTTTGTTCAAAAGGGACAAAAAAAAGGTGTATAATGTAGATCACTCTGCTAATAGTCACTCCCTTGACAACATTTAAACCTGGTGCCTATAGAAATAAAAAGAAAAAGAAAAATCTTTTGACCTTCATCTTTACAAACTCAAACATAACGGCAACTAGTGAAGTAATGAATATTAAACTTAACAGATGACTTTTTCTTTGGGGACGCAAAAAAATTCATTAACCGTAAATTCACCTGTATATTGTAAACTCTAGAATAAATTAGTTAAAAGTAGTACTACATAAATCCTTGGTTTTCTTAACTCCCTTTTTTTTATTTATGCCACTAATGTCGCTGTTGAGGGGCATATAGCACTAGCAGATCCGGCTTTTGGCCGATTAGAGCAAAAGGTTCCAATTAGACTCTTTGTCAAAAGAGAGAAAAAAAGAATTTCTTTTTCTTCAGATAAACAGAAAAAAAGTATGTAAATAAACAGTTCAAATTGAATATTTAACTTATGCTTAATTTGGAAGTGTTAAGCTACTTTTAGTCCATTCAATGGAGTAAAGGAAGTTAATGGGGGTAAAGGTGGGTGACCTCCTCTGCTCTATTGCTGACGTCACCAAAGACAGCCTAAAATTTGTTTCTTACGTCTTATAGCATTTGATAAATAACTTTTCTGCCAAAGCACTAAATTGAACATCACGAATTTCTCAGTGTTAAACTTGTCGAACGTTTTTTAAAAAATCACTATATTCTGTTTTTGTGTCTCATTTTAAATGCGATCATTTTATAAAAGGCCCCGTCAGAATTCTTCAATCGGGCCCCGCATTCGTTATGGCCGGCTCTAACCATTAGGGTTTTAAAGTTTTGAATGCGATCTTACCAATCAAAATTTCAATATTAAACGTCGCATAGGCAACGATTTCTAAAGTTAATTTGCACAAGTTTACGAAGAAAAAGACAACACGGAAAGTTCTACAGCTGAAGGAGCCTGGGATTCATCCAAATGACTTAATGCAATAAAACTCTTCCAGTTGTAACACACAGGAATCATTAATCATTCCCATGAAAGGAATGAAGCAATTTTGGATCAACCATCAATGACTAAGCCGGAGTAAATGACACGTTTGTTAAATCATGTTTCGCTTCAGATTATAGTGATGTTCTCTTCCCTGTGTTGTTTTACATGATTCTTAGTCATGAACTACAGGGCTCAGTGCTGTTGTACACAAAATGAAAAAATGTCTTGCTTCATTACGAACAGAAAAAATTACCTTGACAGAAACATTTTTCATGGGACTTTACTTTTTGCAGAAAAACATTTAATATAATAATGTGGTTGTTTCCGAAATTTTAAAAGTTTTTTTTTTCTCAAAGAGCATGCTTAAAAACATGGGATTTAACCACTTTTTAATAATTTGACAAAGATTAATTTTTTTAACTATTATTTTATTCGGTGCGCAGATTGAAATTCTTTTTACGCTTCTGAACATGACATCCTAAGTGATGAAATGCCATTCACTAATTTTATTAGTGCGCGGCGCAAACTCATAACCTGGCAACGCGGTTGACAACAAAGGGTAAACATTTTGGGCGGCAATGGTGTAACGCTCTAAAGTACATCGCTTGTGACGTCATAAAGCCCACGCTTTATTTCCAAAATCGGACATTTAAGAAAATTTAACAAAAAATAACTGTTGGGAAAATAAGTTTTGTCCCATGTTATTATGATTATTAGTATTATTATTATTTGGCGCATTCTATCAATTTCAGTGACTAAAAGTAGTACTTTTGACTGAAGGAAGCAACCCCATTTTATCTTTATATATTAATAGGCAAGCTGTTTTCTTTCGGTACCTCCTCTGTTTGTGAACCGATTTCCTTCATTCTTTTTTTGTTTGGTAGCTATTGCCCAGTTTTAGTGTCATCAATAAAAAATTTTGAAATCGAACACTAATTAACGGAGATATTAATAAAAATCGCATTTTCGTCCTAAATGGCTCTTTCTACGCGAATGGATGATCCAATTTTTTTGAATTTGATATGGTTGGAAAGGTCTTTAAAAAATACTCCTAACGAAAAAATTGTCAGGTGCCAAAGGTCCAATAACCTAAATCCACTAGAAAAAAAGTTATAAGCGCTTTTTAGTTAGCGAAACTCAAAATTTTTAATTTTATCTCTTTTCCACTGTTGAAATTCATTGTTGGAAGCGTGAAACATTAAGTTTTAATTCATTTTTTAAACCGCTTTTTCTGCACGAAAAAATCATTTTAACCCATTAATGCCGGTTTCGAAAAAAACAATAAACTGTGATAATTTTATTAGTATTTATTTATTTTATGTCTATATATTATAATTTTTTTCCCGGTTGGTATATTTTTGTACCAACCGGCATGAATGGGTTAATGCTTCGAGCTTGGTATGGTTGGAAAGCTTGCAAAAAATGCTTTAAAATACGTTTTACCCGGTTTTACCGCGCGAAAATCGAAGTCGCTAGAAGCGCTAGAAAACGCGCTAGAAGAAATTAAAAGTTAGTGAAAATTCATTTTTATTTGCTTTTTCACGCGACATAGTTAGGGTGAAGAAATTGCTGGACAATATTGTGGTGTTGCCAATTCTTGCTTGAGCGTAAATAAATGAAATACTTGCATTTGTTTTTATTATTGAGGTTTTTTGGGTGACTGCGGGCATTTAAAATATTTTCATTTTGATTGTGTTTTCTCGATTTTAATATTTAAATAAATCATTTTCCGGAGTGAGGGAAGAATCTCAGTTTCAATAAAATCACCTTCTGGGGGAAAAAACACACACACACACAGCTCCCAATAATACCTGCAGTTGCTATCACTACAAACCGATACTCAGTACCGAGGTAAAACTTTTGATAAAATTGGCGTCATAGACTAATAATAAGAGTAGACCGAGCTTTCTCATTCTTGCTGATGAAGAAAATTGGTTCATAGATGTATCATGTGACTAGTGGAAGGGCTTGGCGAAGACTTTGGCAGCATAGTTGCTAGATGGCAGCATTATCTATAGTTTGGCACTCAACATGTATTTTAAGACAATGTGTTTTCATTAAAAAAAACTTCCAGGTGCAGAGTTTGAACTGTTTTTCTTTTAGTTATGCATTATTTTGACATTAGTAATAGTTTTTGATCAGTTTTCGGTAACTTTTATTTCATTTGGAGCTGTCAGCGTTGGCGTGAACGAAATGGCGTAAACGTTTTGCGTTAACGCAAAAATGTACTAATCGCTATCTTAAATTGAAACTGTAGGTAAAAATCTTACCGTTTGCTGATTCTTCTTGGTCGCTTGCATCTTTTATTGCTTAGAGAGTTAGTGAAATTGACTACAGAAAATGCACAATACTATCTAAACGAAAAACTCACTATATTAACCAAATATTTACAACTTAGAATAACAAATTTACAAATCGGACTCCATAAAAGATCATTCTTCCGTGTTCCATCAATTCTATTTATTTTATTTCGCGCTGGCGTTGATCGTCTGTTACGATTAACGCCCGCTGTTGCTAGGATATCCACCAGTCACATGGTTTGGTTTATGAGCAGCAAAAGGGTTGCCATAGCTCGGTCTACTCTTATTATTAGTCTATGATTGGCGTATTATTGCGACTTTCAGTGCTTTTGCATGGACAATTATATGCTGCCGCGAGTAGAATTCGTTCGTCTGACTGTTGAAAATTTTATATTTCTAACGGCAACGGTCATTTCTATTTTTACAAAAAATATTGTTTGTACAGAAATTTTACGTATTATAGGAGTTTCGCGGTATCATTTCATTCAGGAAGACTTCCAAAATTGTGAAATTGGCAAACTTTATACAGTGTTGGCACCAATGCCACGGCGAGAAATATATTTATTTTGCATTCGTAAAAAAAAGAGTAGAAAAATGTCTATTTGCAAGGAGCTGACTACGAATGAATTCCCCCTCCCCTGTGACAAGGGGGAAGAAATAAATGACAAGAGGGACATCAAGGCTTTTTTTGATAAGATCGTTTATGAAAACAGTGTGACATATGGTAATGGGAAGAGGGGTATGGTGAAGTGTGAAACTTTGTGACAAAGGGGAGAGGGATCAAAAATTTTGAAAAGTGCATTAGTCAGTTATCCCCTAAACCGTAAACAAATCACAAACGAGATTTTTTTTTTAAATAAAATTGCACTATTATTGCAACGTCCAGTGTTTTTGAATGGACAATTTTTAATGTAGCAAGTAGGATTTGTTCTTTTTACTGTTTGAAATTTTATATTTCTAATGGCAGAGGTCGAGGCAAGTTACTCAATAATATTAAACTTTTAAAAATAAATATTTTTCATCTAGAAGTTTTGCGTATAATCTGAGTTTTGCAGCATCATTTCATTCGGGAAGATTTCGGTAATTAGGAGATTGGCGCTCCTCATATATTGGCGTCAAATTTTTGGCACCAATTACAGCTCGAGAAATGCTTTTACTTTGCATACGAAAACAAAGAGTAAGGGAAATGTATATTTGCTTACGGTTACCACAAAATAGGGGCAGTCCACGAATGAAGTCCCGCTTTAAGGTGGAGTTCACGAAATAGTAACAGTTTGTGACAAGGGAGAGAAAAGAAATGACATGAGGAACATACATTGGGGAGAATGTGACAACAAGCCTTTTTTTAGTAGGAACGTTATGAAGAACAGCGTGACATGTGGAAAAGAGGAAGATGGGGTATGGTGAAATGCAAAACTTTGTGACAAAGGGAGGAGAGTATCGAAAAAATGTTGAAAGTCTGACATCAATTTTGCACCGCCCTTAACCATAAACAAATCACAAAGACAACCTTTATTTAAAAATGAACTATCATTGCGACGTCCAGTGTTTTCGAATGGACAGTTATATGTTGCCACGAGTAGAGTTCGTTCATTTGTTACTTGGAAATTTATATTTTTAATGATGAAGCAACTTTCTCAATAATAGACGTTTTATAAGTAATATTGTTCATACAGAAGTTTTACGTATGAACTGAGTTTTGATGCTTCATTTCATACGGGAAGGTTTCGAAAATTGGATAATTGGCGATTTTTATCCATTGGCGTCAAATTTGTTGTTTCCAATGCCACGGCGAAAATGTTTTTCCTTTGCATACGTAAACGAAGAGTAGAAGAATATTTATTTGAATTTAGCACAAGGTAACATAGTGTCTAAAATAAAATTGTTCAAGCCAAGAATTTTGACGACCACACAAATTTCTCAATGGGGTTGTTTCCTACAGTCAAAAATACTACTTTTAGTCACTGAAATTGATACAATAAGCAAAAAAAAAAAAAAAAAAAACGTGGAGCTAGGGAAAAAAAAAAAACTTTTCACAACAGTTATTTTTTATTAATTTTTTAAAAGTCCGATTCTGGAAATAAGGCGCTGTCTTTATGACGTTACAAATGATGTACTTTGGCGTGCTGCTCCATTGCCGCTCTAAATGTTTACGCTTTGCTGTCAACTGCGTTTTCAGGTTATGATAATTTGCGATGTGTGCTGATGGCATCAGTGAATAGCATTTCATCGCTTTTAATGCAATGTGCAGAAGCGTAAAAAATGAATTTCAATCTGCGCACCAATTAAAATATTAGTTAAAAAATATTAATTTGTTTCCAAACTATTTAAAAAATGGCTAAAACCTATGTTTTTAAGCATGCTCTTTCAAAAAAAAAAAAAATCCTTTTAAAATTTCAGAAATGACCCCATTACCGAAATATCCCCTTTCATCCATTTATTTTGAGATTAACAGACAAAAAGTAAAATTGAAATGAATTACTACTGTTTGGTATTGTATGTACATATAAAAATTGTACGTTTCCCCCGATATGCAGTAAACATGAGTAACAGTAGAAATAAAAATGTTGGAAGTAGTTAAATTCATTCAAGTTTTCTCAAATATTCATTTATGAATATGATCGAGTTTCGACCACTGGGCGAACACTAGTAGTTTTTAACAGACAAGTGACTTTCTATGGTATGATTGATCGGTGTAAGTTTTTTTTTTTTTTTTCACAATTCATTTTTAGAATCTCAGCACATTTTATGCTGGTTCACCTCTAGTTTCACTGACATTAAAACCCCCTCCTCCCTAAATATATCAAAAGGTATGATTGAAACTGAAAAACATCAGGGAAGGAAATTTCGTGTCAGCGAAACTCGGGGGACACCTTTCTGCGCAGTAACAAATAATTTATAATTTTTGTATAAAGGTAGGAATACAAGCAAGATTAAAACTACATACTTCGCTGATCTCGGCTCATATTCATGGTGTTTTTCATACCAAAAGTTCTAATGTGCCGATTTTGTTCCATTAAGTATTATTAATAAAATAGACATTTGGATTCTTTTTCTGTCTGATTCACTTGTTTTTTGTGAATTACCTACGAACCACAACGCGTTTTATAGGCGAATATTGTTTTGTGTTGCTTATTCACAGCAAGAAACAGAAAAGTGTTCTTTTAAACCTTTTAAAGCTTAAAATTTCATTATTAGTAGGTACTATCAAAGAATATGGTACTTTTTTCTGAAGTAGTGCTCGAAATGAGCTTTAAATCTTTGCTTTAAACCTTTTAAAAACCCTACTCTTAAGCATGTAAGGTTTTACATTTTGTCTAAAATGGCAAGCTATTGTTCGTTCGAATCGAAATGTTAAATCATTTTAATAAAAACTAAGAAGCGATTCTTGCTGATTATTTGAAAATAGATATTAATTAGAATGTTTGAGGTAACAACAAAGGACTAATTTTTACTAGACTTGAAATCACTGACTATTGTAGTTGCATTTAAAAAGAATTTCTATTGCCCATAGATTCTTAAAAATTAATTTCTTGGTGAACTCATTATGTAACATTTCAAACTCAATAAAACTTTTTTCTGAAGGTTAAAACTTATGCTACCGTAAGCGAAAACACTTAAAAATTGCTTTCGGCGCAAACCAGGACATGTTCTTTAAATAGATAACATTTAAAATAGTTGCTTTACAGAAGCGAGTATGAAAACAGCTACTTTAGACAAAAGTACTGCGTCTTCTACAGAAATTATTTTGTGCACCAGATCTAATAACTAATCATTTGCTTTTGATAACTATATTTACTAATACAGTGGCCGCCGCTTATATGAATCACATTTGTTCTAAGCAATTTGGATTCCTGAAAGCGGCTGATTCAATAAAGCGGCTAATTCAATAAAGCTGGATTTTATTGCTTTTTGACAATTTGATTAATTAAAGCGGCTGATTCAACTAACCACTGATTCAATTAACCGGCGTCCACTGTATTGTGATACACGCACTGAAGCAATTTAACTCTAATTTTATCATCCTCTAGTTTAGAGTTTAACAATGGGGTCGTTTCCAAAATTTTAAAAGTATTTTTTTCTGAAAGAGCATGCTTGAAAACATAGGATCTGACGATTTTTTGATAAATTTGTTTACGTTTAATATTTTTAAAAAATTACTTAAATTGGAGCGCTTTCATTGTTTACGGCTTCTGCCGATGACATCACAAATGATGAAATCCCATTTAGTGTTGCCATTCACAGTTCAAAATATTTAATTCGCATCTTTACTCACGTGTATTGGCAGCGATATGGTTGATAGCAAGCGTAGAGCGCGATTTTAATTCGCTGCTTGATTATCATAACGTGGAAACGTAGTAGAGAGATGCGGAAAAGTGCATCATTTGTGACGTCATCAAGACCACACCTTGTTTGAAAAATCGGACATGTAAAAAATTAATTAAAAAAAAAAACTGTTGGGAAAATGAAAGTATTTTCTAGGTCTATGTTTTTTTTTTTTTGTTTTGTTTTGTTTTCGCTCATTCTATCCATTTCAATGACTAAAAGTAGTACTTTTGACTGAAGGAAACCACTTCATTGTAATTTTTTCTTTCTGGTAACAGATTTAAGGCGATTTTTTTTTTTTTTGTTAATTCTATTTTGTACACAAGGGGAACATTTTGCCCTGAAAAACCATTTCTTTTACCCCTTCCCCAATACCCCTCACCCGCTCCCCCTCCCCCTTAAAACAGTTATCGTAACTGTGATGCAAAGGACTCGAATCAACGTGGAATGAAAGTTAAAAATTTCAACCTGTCAAACTAAATATATGTTAACATACCTGCACTATAAATTCCAAATATAGATGAAATTTAGATTAATTAACTTCCATTAAAAAAAAAAGAATCAACCTAAAAACAAGAGGGAAAAAAAGATAAAACAAAGACTTGAAGTCCCAAGTTTCACTCACCGATATTTTTCGGAGCACAGTTTGCTGTTGCCGGCCTTTTACTGCTTTGGAATCGTTTTGTCGAGCTTGGCATACTCTTAGTATTTCAAGAAGACATTCAACGCCACCAGCCCCAATAAAATCTTCAGTGAAGCTACGAAAAGGAGAAAACCACATACATTAATGTTTATATAATATATTACATGTTATTACGTTTTATTGAAGAAGCGATTGCCCCCGAAAAAACATCATTTTGAGTCGTCTGAGTAAAGTAGCTAACTTTCAAACACAATCTTTTTTTTTTTTGTGGTATATGAAAATTTCTTTCAGATTGAGACTCAATTGACGAAATTATTTATAAAACGAATGGGCGAGGTAGTATCTTCAAGCGATGACAGGGCACCCCGGTGAGAGGTCACTCTGAGCTCCCGAAAATGTCCTTATTCGGGGAATTTCATCCAAATATTCGGGAAAATTATCATTACTTCGTTCATATTGACTTCGTTTAAAGGAGCAATTCCTAGTTGTTTCGTAAGTTTTGGGATTGTTTTCTACGTGAGACTTTTTTTTTATGTGGTCCCTATCCATCGCATAAAAATTATTTTATAACTGTATTGCGAAAACAACTTTTTATAGCTACTCGTTAACTTTCGAACATTTTTTATGCGGCCCTATCCATCGCATAAAAACAGGTTTGCGTGTATATTGAGATTTCCAATTATTTTAGTGACATAACTCCCAGATGACGTGAGTTTTAAAATCTGTTCTTATCCAAGAGACTCAAAAATAAATAATGATAAAATGATACAGTACAGTACTCTTTTTTGCACTCAAAAAAGATATAAATAGAACTATGAGTCACATTTAACCCATTCACGATTATTTTAGAAAGTAATATTATAAGTAAGAACGTATTGAATAAATCCTGGAAGCTTTTAGATTTTGGATTTCAATTTTAATATTCTAAACATACTCATGAACTCGAGTATTTATTAAAATGTATTATATTTTTAGAAAATTTTCTTATGACATAGTACTGTTTCATATATTATACTAAAAATGTTAAACCATATCAATGATTAAGAACTTGTTTTTAAATAATCTTCCTCTGTGAATTCATAGAAAATTTCCTGACAAATTATGTCCATGAGTATTGAATATTTCAAATTAACAAGTGAAAACATTTTAAATTTGCACTCACAGCACTAAAAAAGATCTCATGCACAACCCTGAAAAAATGAGTAATATCGTTTATTATTATTATTATTATTTCTCTGGTTTTCAAACGCTACGACAAAATTTGTGATTTGATAAAGTGAATTGCTGGACAGAGATGTAAACTGTTTGGTATACACATTATTTAACTCAAGCTTCTCTGATTTTCAAACGCTGCGACTAAATTTATGGATTTGATAAAGTGAACGGTTGGACAGAGATGTAAACTGTTACGTATAAACATTATTTAACTCAAGCTTTTCTGGTTTTCAAACGCTGTTACAAAATTTGTGATTTGATAAAGTGAATTGCTGAACAGAGATGTAAACTGTTAGGTATAAACATTATTTAACTTAAGCTTCTCTGGTTTTCAAACGCTGCGACTAAATTTATGGATTTGATGAAGTGAATGATTGAACAGAGATGTAAACTGTTAGGTATAAATATTCTTTTAACTCAAGCTTCTCGGGTTTTCAAACGCTGCGACTAAATTTATGGATTTGCTAAAGTGAATAGTTGGACAGAGATGCAAACTGTTAGGTATAAACATTATTTAACTCAAGCTTTTCTGATTTTCAAACGCTGCGACTAAATTTATGGATTTGATAAAGTGAGTGGTTGGACAGAGATGTAAACTGTTAAGTATAAACAGTACTAAACTCAAGCTATAAAAATAGGTAAAATCTATAGAATATATATTTTGAACTTGACATTTTTCCATTTTTTAATTCAAGAGAAAGGAGAACCACGGGGAGACTAAGGTAAACACTCCAGTAGTGGCCAGTGCATCAGTGGTAGCCACTTCAAGGTTTACATTTGACAAGTCTCTCGATGGATTCAAAAGTACATCAAACGTGCAGGAGGTATACCTCCTGCACGTTTGAATCTATTGAGAAACCTGGAATCTCTTTTTTTTTTCAAATATAAACCTTGAAGTGGCCGCTATCGGTGTATTTTACCTTACTTCTTTGACACACTCTGAAGCTACTAAAAATTTGACCTGTTTGTTTTCATATTTAATGTCTAAAAAAACAATCATACCAATCCATAGAAAAATTATGTTTCATTGCAAATTGCGCTATATTACCTTCAAGATTTTGTTAAAACTAAAAATACATCTCCTTCTTACTGAGTGAAGGTACGAACTATGTCATGCAACATTTTGCGACATAGCAAATCAAATAGTAAACCGGGTCAAAAAATATTTTCAAAAATTTGTTTGCCGAAGGTTTGTGGGAATAATTAGTTTTTGAAGAAACTTATGGTCTTTGAAAAATGTGTTTTATAAATACTAGATTGGCTACTACTTGGCGATAAACAAACTGCCAGAAAAGTTACTTAGGTCAAAAGACATGAAAATTTCTCCGTTGGGTAATCTTTCACTCTACTCTAGCTGCAGCAGCAACAATTCATAAAATAATAACATCGCATAATCGAAGTTCATGCCTCTTTTTATTGACGAAACAACCAACCCTCCATAGTTTCGACAAGTTCTATTCAGAAAATTTCAAGTTCAAGGCTCAATTATGCGCCATAGAATTCCAAATAGGCTTTAATTGTTTCGGACACGCTTGCGGGTTTTCGTTGGTGTGTGAAAGCACCGTTTGTTGCTCAGAATTATAATTTAGACCCGCGTGATCGCCTGTGCTATGCATGACGAAGCGGAAAAAGCGTTCCTTTTACTACGTACGTTTCCGAATTAAGCCATAAGTGATGTTAGAGGTGGTTGTTAACAAGTTGTACCACCCCTTGTCTGTCAGAACCATAACGCTGCACGTGTCTGTGAAATCTCTTTCCCGTTTCAAAACATTTTAAAGCTCGTTTTCAAGTCATTGAGCACATTTGTCTATGATAAAATACCAAACATGTCGCGTCAGGACGGTGGAGAAAATGGTTCTTGCAATCTAAATTTTTAGCTCTAAACAGAAAACAATTGAAGGGCTCGGCGCAAGAACGTGATAAGCCACACTTTTGAAAAAATGAGCTTTTGTTCTAAATGCTGCTTTGATAATTGAAATAAACATGACAATGGATTATGTCATTGTAAGAAAAACTTATCTGGTTTTAGTATTGCAGACTATAGAATGTGTAATATCTACAAAGCATACGTGTAGAATTTTTCAAAAGTTGCAATTTGGCCTACCGGAAAGAAACTCACGTGGCGTGTCACATTCTTGCCCCAAGCCCTTCAATTATACGTATGAGTGGGAGGAATAAGAGTGGGATAGTGTGAACTAGGACTGCGGAGTCGAAGGAAAAATGACTTGACTCCGACTCCGTGGATTTTAGAAACTGCGACTCCGATTCCAACCCCGCAAACACAGACAGAGTTGTGAAAGTTGAAAGAAGATGTCCGACTCCGGCTCCAACTCTTGAATTTTAAACATTCGACTCTCGAGTCTGATTGCCCCAAAATCAGTCCGACTCCTTTACCCCAAAATCAGTCTGACTCCTTTACCACAAAATCAGTCCGTTACCGACTCTTCGACTCCCACTCCACAACCCTTGTTTAAACTCATGACGCTCAATATTCACCAATCAACTCACCTACAAAAATTCAACTAATCATGAGGACTATGAGTTGATTTCACAACAATAAATTTAATAAGCTTCGTGACAAAATGCTTTGAAAACTCGTGTTAACAAAACGCTTTTTTTGGACACCGAGCTATTGAGGCACTTATGCTTCCATTATGAGTGCAGAAGTTTCAAAAGATCATTAAATAGCTACTCACATTAATTCCCCAAGATAAATATTTGGTGCAATGTCAAGTCTGAAGGAAGCATCTAAATGTGTAATAAATTGACTGTTTTCTTTATTGGGTACTTATAACAGCTCTAAAATCATTCTTTTTTTTTAAACAAGAATGTTTTGTAGTTTTTATGACTTCCTATACAATGTACTAATAAACCGTCACTCAGCAGTTTCAGCACTGTATCTCAAGTGACTCTATTGTTTCACGCTTTAAAAATTCACCTTCGCCTTACGCATGCGTAGTTCGACTTAATGAACTTGAAAGAATTCCACAGCGAACACTTGAAACTGTTTACCCATAAAAATAATAGAAACATTGATACAAAATACATAAAAAGTTCTCGTAAAACCTATTTTATTTGTTCAAAGTTCTCAAACACAGCATATAAAGAAACTAAAACCAATGAGGTTTTTTTTTTTTTTTTTTTTTTTTTTTTTTTTTTTTTTTAATGGCTTTCATTGATCCTTAGTATCTGAAGAAGTCTCTCAACTTGTTAGGCGATTTGTAGCCAGACGTTGTTCGTTGCATGCATGACCCTCTGCTGCAACTCGACTTTCCTTTTTAATGGAGGTCACGTGAAAAACGACGTCTGCGCGCCCAAATTTAATTTACCTGTCAACTCAGACGGAGAATTTCTATTCGTCAGGAATTTAAATAAAATGAATGAACGGGTGAAGTTGTGGTCAAAGGTTTGAGATAGAGAGAAGAACGAATTTCTAAAGTGAGATGACTTTCACACGTTGAAGAATGTGGCGGTAAATTAAGTGAGTTTCAGAGAAGAAAGCTACTTGTTATTTTTCTTTTTTACTTCCATTCTATATGTTCTTGATGTCTGTGTGAAGAAAAATGAAATATAAATGATCTTGAATTTCAGCGGGGTTATTCATTTCGGCACAATTTATCTCCCATCTTGACAAACAAACTAGTATGGAAACTGAACACGTTCTTAAAATAGAAAGACTGCGATTCTCTATCTCCCCTCTCTCTCTCTCTCTCTTTTTTTTTACGCCTGAAATATTAAAATGACTTAGTAATAGATGATTTTGCAATATAGTTTTGAATCATCATCAATGCAAATAACGAGAAATACATACCAAATGTCTTCGAAAACAAGATATGAAATCTAAAATGCTTTAGATTTCATATCTCGTTTATATTAATACTATTAATATTCCTGAATGATAGATCCTGATCTATTAGGTTTCAGACGATTAATTATCTGATACAATGTAGTTAGATTTATCATTTATATCTTATTCTGTGCTTATTACGGCTGAGTTCGTTTATGAAGCAATTAATGTGATATGATTGCTTATAACTAAAAGTTTTCTAGTATCTGTATTCGAAACTCATACACGAAACAATTAACACGACTGGTCCGACTGTTTATAACCATCTGAGTGCTTTCAAAAAATTGTAGTGAAACTCCTAACCGTTTTGCTACTTTTTTCTGAGAGTTTTTTTTCCCTTTCGCCAGTTATAGTTACTGTAATGTTTCTTAACAAATAGTTAAAACTGCATTTATTGAAAAATTTAAAAAAACTACAGCATTTATTGTAGATAATTTCGAGTTTTAGGCTTAAATGAAAAACCTCACTAAGTTTCACCGCGCAGTTGAAATGCTGTGAAATCTTTTATCAGAAATTTCTGTTATTCAAATCCTTTAATTTTCTGTTAACATGAACGTGACAATTCAAACCCTTTCATTTTCAATTGACATGAATATCGAAATCCTTTCATTTCAGTTAACATGATGTATGTCTAACCTGATTATTTACAACTACACTCAAACCTGTTTTTGTGAGTTTTTTTTTTTTTTTTTTTTTTTTTTTTTTTTTTGCGGTATGTGAAATTTTCAATCACTGTGACCTCCTCAAAATTTCCTCATTCGAGAAATTTTGTCCGACTATTCGGCAAAAGTACCGTCACTTGGTTTATTTTTATTTCGTTTAAAGATAAGTTTTTGGGTTATTTTCTACGTGAGACATTTTTTATGCGGTTCCTATCCACCACTTAAAAACAGGTTTGTGTGCATATAATTTTTAAAGATTTGTTTTCAAAGCTCTCAAGCTCTCAAACAATTTTCTTACTTTTTACTCAACCTTCGCAGCAAAGTGCAGCATCGAGCCGTTTAGTTTCTTTTAAAGTCAAGTGTGAAAAGAAAAAGGGGGAATGTAAATTGAATTCATACATTATGTAAATGACTTCAATATGTTTCCTAACAATTAATAATAAATACATAAAAAAAAACACATGAAAATTAAAAAAATTTCCAATGTATACTAAAGATCGTTTCGATATTTATTTCAAAATACGAAGCACACTTAATATAGTAAAGCTGTTGAAATACAATGTGACATGTTTTGCCAAAACACAAAACACTCATCACTTTTTACTCTTATTGGAGCGTTAGTTTGAAAACTGTTTGAATAATATAGTTTCAAATTTTCTACTTCAAGGACTTTATACTACTTGTTAAAACAGAACGAACGTTGCTATATTTCAGCTAATGAACTACCTAGCAGCACGTCTGGTCAAAAACCATGTCAAAAGTTAAATCGAAAAGTGTCAGCCGAATTTTATACAAAAACGTTTGTTAGTTATACTATAAATTATCAAAATACTTGTTTGCTAAGTTGCACGATTTTCATCTGCATAACTAATTGTACTTAATGTTTTAGTGCATCTGCGAATGTTGTGTTGTAAGAGAAACTTGAAATTCTTTCATTTCCAGCACTTTTTTTTTATCGATTTACTCAATTGTGTTAAAAATATTAATGGCTGAAAATATGTGCGTGTGTTTTTTTTTTCCTTTCTTTTCAGTGAAACTTATTTTTACGTTTCGCAAATGTATTAAAAAGTGATTTTTTTAAAGGTTTTTCTGTTTCAGTTTTTGAATTCCCTCCTAAAACATTTTACCCCAATTAATTCGAAGAAGGGAAAAAGAAGGCATCCTATATAAAATTTGAAAGAAAACAAAAATAACGCTTATAACAGAGAGCCGTTTGAAGTTCAATCATTTAATTAACACCAACAGCTCAAGTCCCTTGATTAATGCATTGTAAATATTTTAAACATGATATCAATAAATATTTACAATACCTTTCATGAACTAATGTTGCAAAATATTGACATCTTTTCATAAAAACTACTCGTTCTTTTTAAACATTGCAGTAAGTGTTTGAAAGAAATAATGGAAGAGGAAATGAATAGATTTGTTAACTTTAAGAATATTTACTATATTTGTACCGTCAAACAAACTGAAAGATTACATTGTTCTCGCGCTTTGCATTGTACCCATCACGAAGATTCAATATCTGTTTCCTCAGAGACGCACGATTGAAAAAGTTTAATAAAAATTTACAAACTCCATTACCCTACTCAATATTTTATTGACCTATCTGTATTGTAAAGTCGTTCGCTTTACGGTCTTGGTTATTTTTCCTGGATTCTCTTGCTGGATAAATGGCGTATACACTTACACCCTGTCATTAAGAAATGCTAAATAAAGAAGGATATTTTGGATGTCAATAAAAGCTGGAGTTGAGTATTTTTAGTGTAAAAGAAATGAAGAGTCTAGATGTCGTGGTTAGAACGAGAGTGGTGTAAATCATTCTAACGTAAGATAAATAAATACCTTTGTGCTGAATAGTAAAGTCAGAACAAACAACGTAAGTAGAAGCACAAATTTATAAATTTCAGCAGACACGTGTTTCGGCGTTACAGAGCGAATCACTCTTTTGATTTTAACTCTTATCAGATTATCCAAAAATGCCCCAATTCATCAGATCTTGACTTTTGGGAATCCTTTCATATTTTGAGGAACAGTTCTAACTTAGTTAACGATCTTAGTTCAGTTCCATATTTTTCTAACATTTGGCTCCCATATCTTTAATTCTCCCCTTTTTTCCCACTCATTTTTATCTATCTTCCTTTGTTTATTTTTACCTTTTTGTCTTGATTGACCCCCCCCCCCCCCAATTTTCTTCTATTTATCTTTATTTTTCCTTTTTTCGAATATTTTTTGTTTCTGTTTATTTTATTTCTTTCTTTTCCATTCTGCTTTTCCTTTCTTGCGGTTCACGGTTACTGACAATTTCTTTTCTTTTTGTTTAAGCTTCGGCTTAATCCTTGTCCAATTGAATTCTTTCTTTCTGGGTTCGTACCTAAGAGAAAGCTCCTGGCCTTTGCTTGCATTCCTATTGGTTCTTGATCGGTTTATAACTTTGTCATTGGTGTTTGGCTAAGCCGCTGTTTTTATCTTTTAAGCTGCATGCTTATTTGCTCTTGGCTTTTGTCGGATGTCTTTTCATCCATAAGCTCTTTATTTTTTGCATTGAAAAAGGCGTTCCCTGTAACGCCGAAACACGTGTCTGCTGTAATTTATAAATTTGTGCTTCTACTTACGTTGTTTGTTCTGACTTTACATTCTAACGTAGTTTGGAGTAAATGAAAATTTTGTCAAAACACCTGCAAAATAACACATTCAGGAAATATTATAAATAAAAAATGAACAATAAAAGTTCGGCTGTTGATTCAATAAGCGGCATTTAAACTGACTTACAACTCTTATTTTTACCTGTAGGGTTCAGGTTTTTGGACAATTTTTGTAAGCCGAAATATTTTAATGTACATTTGTGCAATTAATAGTTTTAAAGAAGAGTTAAAAAGAAGTCCAAATTCATGTTTAGCTCAAATTGTTAAGGTTTTGACATACATCACTGCCATTCTAAACCGTTCATTTCCGAATGGAACCAGAACTCGTTCGATGTACTCTAACCATGACCGTTTCTTTGGGAGTCAAACAGAATCAGTCTTTAGGTATGAATGAGGTTAGAAGTAGGTTTTGAGGATAAATGAAAGGGATTTGCTTCTCAATGTTGTTCCAAACTGCCTTGCAATCAAATTGTTCCAAACTGCCTTACAATAGTTAAAATCACAAAGACATAAGTCCTTGTGACTGACTTTAATACTGAGATGATTGAGCCACATGCCGATCACTGCCTTGTCAAGTGGTCACAGAAGTCTGCGGATGGGACGAATCTGGGCTCGTATCCCGGCTCCGAAATGGATATACTTTCCCTCTCCTGTCATTTTTGTTTCTTTGTGTGAATGCGTTATTATGCTGTGAATGGTTGCCTACTTTATAAACGGGTCCGTATGTACTGTGGAAGTCAGACTTTACACCAAATTACGGTACAGTTGGAAAAGTGAAGAACTGCACCTCAAAATGCCAGCCTATAACTGGTACCAGACAACAGCAAACACAAAATGCTACTTTATTTAATTCGCTTCAGAGCTGTTCTTCAGATTCTTGCGGCAATGGACCGATCCATTCAAACTATCAGAAGAACAGGGTCTGTTACGGGGGTTCTTCATATTCTTGCAGCAATAGACCGCTCCATTCGAGCTATCAGAAGAACAGACTCTGTTAGCGGTGTCCTACGACTTCCACATCGTTGGAAACAGGTTGTACGCAGTGCTAGTGATTATACTGAAAGACTGCAAAACTTGGTGGCATGTATCACTTTTGTATGTAAATAAATAGTTGCTACTATTAAAGTTCCAACCCTCGTATATTCATGTAACACAAAAAAAGATATTGTTCCCCTTTACTTTTAGCCTTTTCTACTATAAGTGCCAAAACGTTAATCACTAAATTCTTGAACAAAGAATCAACTGCAGAAGTAAAGCAAAAAAAAAAAAGAGATAAAAAGTTTTGCGATTAAATTAACATAGTCTCCGTGGGCTTCAACTTTTAACGATGAATCAGTTCGTGAGAGTTTAATATAATAGAAACATTTATATTTAATCAACACGGATCCGTTAGGATTTCTTAACTTGCTGAAGACCATCTCTCACAATTAATTGTTGCCTTACTTAATATTCACCCCATGGTAGTGTCCTCGAAAACTTTCATTGTCATGCAAATTTTTAGGACAAAAATAGCGGTCGCATGTGAACTCACGGAATCTCCCTACATTCTTTTTGAAGTTTTGGAGGACGACGTCACTCTTGGGTGACCATCTTAATAGTCACCTTCAAGACGCGAAATTTCTCATCTCGATTAAAAGATACCGAAAGAATGGAAAGCTCCAGCACTCTCCCCTCCTCCCCTTGGCGGTTCTTCAGCAAGGTGCGCAGATCTTTAATTCGATTTTATATTCCATTCGCATCGGACACTCCTTTTTCAGTGTGTTCTGTGTTTGTTGTTCTTCAAAGGCACTGCAGACACGAAATAAAGTGAAAATGCTGGCCTTGAACCGCTGAACAACATGCGTCATCCTGCTTTTACGGTTTGCTGAACTGAGACCGGGATTCAACAAAGTAGAGGATGGAAGTTTTATTGTTGATTTTATTTTGTCCTGTTATTTTCTTTCGGCACTCCTTCCTCTCAGAGAAAAATTTTTCTCTGTTTTTCTTATTTATTTGACCGGTGAAATAAGCTTTAGCTTTTGTTGCAAGCCCCGCCCTATTCTTCGAAGAAAAACAGGTTCATTGTTTATGATTTCCGTTACCTTCAACTTCTTAGGTTTTCTCGCCATGTATGTGTGTGTTCGTGCTATTAGTTTACAAATCGAAAATCATTCCCCCCCCCCCATCTTTACTTTTTTCTTTACCGAAAACAACAGCAGTGAAAGAGCATGTTTCAGTGGTTTTTGCGCGAAAAAACAATGAGAAAAGTATTATTCGTTTTGCTGAGTAACATGTTAGTTCTGTCCACCTTTTGTATCTACTGTGCAAAAGGTATTCAGTTTACATGAAAGGCAGCCATAAAAAATCACGAAAAGAAGCTTCACAAATCGCTGAATCTGTTTTTCTCAAGAAATAGCAAGATTTTCGAGAAATAAATTTTTGCGCCGAAGAGGATAGAAACAGAAAAATTTCCTTCTTTGAGTTAATCTTAGAGTAAGGACGCCTTTTTTTTCGGACACATATTTTGGACTATTGTTTTTCTTTTAGAAATATTCTTCTATCTACTATGAAAATTTTTTCATGACATTCCAAACGACATATCGTCGCCTCAGAGCAACAGTAAGATATCTTAGTATTATTCCTGGGATTAGATATCTTACTGTTGCTCTATGGCCTACGATCATACAAAACGTTTACTATAAAATGTAAGTTATTTAGAACTAAAGCTCCACTTTGAAATGTCGATGAATACTGTGTGAGTCTTACGAAATTTTGTAACAATTTATAACAAGTCATAATATTTTATCTTCTTCAAACAAAAGTTCAAAACTCTCCACTATCAGAGAATAGCACGGTATGGAAGATTGTTAATACATACAAAATTTACACTCAAAGATTAATGTCTTAAAAGAGCCTTAGTCTTTTAAGAACTTACTTTCATGCTTAAATAGTCTCAATACCGTTTATTACGATAAATTTAAATTAAACCTGAAAAGAAGCACTTGATGTGAGCTCTCGAACTTCCATACAAATGAACTCCTGCTTGCACCTCTTTAAAACATCCTTGTTTCGATGTTCATAATCGTAATCGCAATCAGTAAAATATCAAAGTAAGTCTAACAAATGTTTGCGATTTTCCGAACATAGATTACATCATTGAGAAGAGATAAAATGGAGGGAGTGAAACTTTCATTCGTGAAGCTAAGACCCCAAATCAGGTGTCTTTCACTAATGTCATGCAAAACGTGTCAACCATTCGTTATTGTCGAGTCACGTGACTTGGGGGTCTTTCGCCCTAGCTTTAGCTAAGCCAACGATTGAGCTCCCTCCATTTACTTATTCCTGCTCTAAGGATCACATTGCCAATGAATCAGCAAGTTAAACTGGGCCTTCAAGCAAGTGCCTTAATAGTACAAATTTTGGGGAATTCGGACTGACTCAAGTTGAAATAATGTTTAGATAAACAAAAGATTGCATGTAGTAACATCATCTTTCAATAAATTGAGAGAGAATTATCTTAAAAAGCAAACAGTTAATGTCTTTACCTTACTTAATTTAAAATATATTTTTTTAAAACTGTGCATTAAGTACATCCTCTTAAAATGTCATTTGAAGATTGGTCTACTCGATGATTTAAGACAGGTTGACTGATTGTTAGAAACAGATTGGAAGTTTGGGTGCGTAATGTTGTTTTAATAGCTCTCAAGTATGTTACTGGTTTGTTTATCGGCGCGATCTTGTCCCATTGTGGGAACGTTAAGAACAATCGGGCCGTTCTGGTGACATAGATTTTGATTATGATGGTGAAAATAAGTACACGACCGGAGTCCCATTCCACCGAAATAACATCGGTAAAGGAGGGATGATTAAACGATCCATGCAACAAGCGACATGTTTTACTGGAAGAAATGTGTTGATAAGTAAGGTAACTAAAAATCTGCTCGTTCCAATTACATATAGAAATAATGTAGTAAAACGCAATTGCTGATCAAACATTCTAACTACTATCGTCAAGAGTAAAATTTAACCTGCAAAATTGCGATCTCATAGTTTGTAATTTAATTAGTCTGAAAATTCAAAATAACGCTTTTACTAAAATCATATTTTTGTTTTTTTCAATTTGAATCATATTTGACAAATTTGAAAACGTTAAATGCTAATGTAAATGCTCCTTAAAGTTAAAAAAAAAAAAAGTGAAAATGAAATATTTTGGGAACAACGAAACTCGGTAGTTGTGATTATCCTTTCCTTTCCACGTTTTCTCATGTTGTCATGAAAGCATTTTTATTGTATTTTATTACATTTTTAAGGGAGGGGAGATGTTTTAAGGAGTATTTTTCTCTTTTTTTGGTGTGGGGAAATTCCCATTTTGGGTGTGGTATTTAGGGGGAGGGGGGTACACCTTGCCCTTAGAGGGGATGAACACCCCTGCTTAAACCGTCGACAATAGTGACAGACCACATTGTGCTTAAACACTGCATGAATAAATTGTAAACGACTTCAGTAGTCTTTTCAATTCATTAGTTATTTTTGAAAGTAAATGTTTGAAATAACTACTTCCTTTCATTGCTTATGAAATGAATTGGTAACGTTTGGCCGATGTAGGATTTTTTGTTGGCACCCAAACAGTTTCGGAACTTTTTCGTACCCAAAGCCATAGATTCGTTCATGGGGGGTATAATTCTTTAGCATGACCTCCCCTCCAAATGGTTTACTGAATCCGCCCCTGCTTTAAGCACAATGATAGCAAATTGTCACCAAGGATAAATGTCTTTTGCGATGCATTTTTTTTTCTTCCTTGGCAATCAATTCCTAGTCGCTTTTTCAAACCAAGCCTCCTTGAATATCTCGCATAATGCACGTAATTTTCGATAACGAAAATGTATTCTTTCGCAAGTTGGGAGGATTTCAACATCTGAAAGTGTTTCGTCGGGCATTTCGGAAGCAGTTTTCCCTGTCCTTGCGTAAATCAATCTTGACTTCTGTAATTTTATACAGAAGATTAAATTACGAAAGCTACGGGGCTATTAATCATAAGTGAAAGGAACATCTATCAACACGCATTTTTGAGTAAACTGCAATGATTAATGACTTTCGTTCCGAGCTTGTCCTTAAAAATTGATGAAGCTGAGTCTTAATTTCAAGTTCTCGTTACAAATTGGTTGAGAATTAAAAGTTACCTAGAATATAGAGCCTGCTTACAAAGTAATGAACTGTGATTGGGTATTTATTTGTAATCTTTTTGTGTAACCTGTTTTCATTTTAAAAAAGGCAGTGAAAGAAAATTGTAAACTCTTGTTCTAATTGATTGCCGCCAACAAAATGTTTTCTTTTTTCAGAAACTGAAAAGTTATTAGATGTTACTTTTTTTACGCATTTGGTTGCGATTTTTTTTCTGAATTTGCGTATTTTAACATTTTTTAATGGAATATAGTTTGCTTTTTTTTTTTTGAGCTAATTTGTAAGTCAGAACACTGTTCTTTATTTTACTACGCAATTAATGCATTTTGTAAGATTTGAAACGGTGAACATCAGAGATGAAGCTAGGGGAATTTTAAACGCAAAAATATCTTTCGACATTTTTTTACAGAAGTAAAAATAATTTCGCTGGGGTAAAAATTAAGAAAATAACTAAGGCGGCCAAAGAGATCAATTCTATAAATAAATAAAAAAATAAATAAATAATCGACTTTCTAAGAATGAAATGGAATATGACAAGGAAAAAAGGTAGATATGTGTGCTATTTTGATTTTCTTTAAACCTGTCAGAATGCGTAATACTTTGTATAGAAAGAAAAAATACGCAATATTGTAATGCATCACAAAAGAAATTTTCAATTGTTTTTTTCCACCATTTTTCAGGATGTTAAATTTTTATTTGAGACACAAAGCTTAAATATGCGCATGACTAAACTTTTCAGGCTCATTTCCAATTTTCAATGCATGACATACAGTGGTAGAGGCGTTGAAAATATCTTCAATACAGAAGCCTTTATTGAATGGTTTCACTCAGCATGAGTTCTTAACCTTATTGCAGATAGCAAACGGATTCATTATCGCAGCAGTTGGGCCATTCTACTAAAAAGTCAACCCTTTGTAACACACGTGACGGTTCATATATTCCATTAAAAAGTACTATCTTAAAAGGTAATGGCGAAATTTTTTGCTTAAGAAATCACACATAAGTTTAAAATTTGTTAAGCAGATGAAATTCGTTTTTTATATTTTTAAGTAGGGTAGACCGGGGCACGTTTACGCATTGGGTACGTTTACGCAGTGCCCTTCTTTCAAATCGAGTTATAAATAGAGAGCCAACAGTCATACCAGATTCATGCTACTTCCAAATAAATATTCTCACGAGTTTTTGAGCATCAGTCGAGCTTCGGTTTAGCATGTGGATAGAAAAATCTGTTTTCTACCGAGCCGAGTAAATTTTGTGTTGAACGTTTTGAAGCTTATTTTGAATAAATAATACTTTGTTAAAAACAAATGAATACATAAAAAATAGCAGAATTTTATCCTTTTTGAGAATTGTATTTGTATGGATATATTGGATTGTATGTTACTAAATTTTGTTGCACGTTGAAAATAAATCCAAACTTGCCGACGGGGCACGTTTACGTATTTTCATCGGGACACATTTACGCACGTTCTTACTGTGTCTTACTACTCTGTCTTACTTCTAAACGGGTACCAGACACTTTTTTCGCTCTGTACTGTCTCAAACCTTTAGTATTTTCAGGTTATTTAGGCTTGAAAATCACCATTCATTTTTAAGTAAGTAGCAGATTCGTATCTTATAGCTTATAATCATATAGTGTTGTCTTTTTGCCTGTTCAGCTTTAACTTAATACACTGTTCAGTCTGTAATACATTTTCTTTATTTATGGTAAGACATTGCGTTCAAAACACTAACAGAACCACGTTAGATGTCAAAATAATGAAAAGGCTTATCGATAATCCAAGTGTTTATCTCACTAGGCCTTCCACATCGCCACATATGGACTACCCCAACTGAGACCATTTGAAAAAGTAGGACCAAAGCTTAGGAACCAAGAAAGGATTGTGAGCATCCTCTTTTTTCTCCTAACTGATATTTTAAATAAAGAAGCCCTCAGACGAGCAGTTAGAAGCTACAAAGAAAAAAACAAAATGGGCAGAACAAAAAAAAAAAGGGAGAAATTACTTTAAAATTTCAAAGTTTCTATTAAAGCAGAAATAGAAGACATCAAAGAAAAAAATAAAAAACCAAAACCTGCGGCAGGGAAACAGTTAGTACACTCTGTAAAAAGGAAATTAATGAACGATTTTGTTTACGAAGTAGAAAATTGTGCTTGTATCTATTGTTTGAAAGCACACAACCAATTGAAAAAAGGACAAGACAGGGTTTAATGTCTTAGATGTCAAAACGTAATCCCATGACAAGTATGCGAAAAGAAATACTTTATTTTTGTTAGAATAATCTAACAGTGATGAAGAAGATGACTAAATAGTTTCTGTTTTTAATTAGTAATAAGCCCTATGATTTTAGTTTAGCCTATAAAATGTTCTTTAATAAATTATTTGTAATTTTCTAAATTTTCAAAGTGTTTTAAGAGAAATAAAACATTTAAATTTGATTAAATATCTATATCACTTATTCCTTCTTATCATTTTTATTATGCGTAAACGTGCCCCGCTCGATGCGTAAACTTGTCCCGTGTTCGGGGCAAGTTTTCGCAACCAACTTGGGCTCAGAAAACATTTTTTTAAGACTGTTAAAAACACAAGCTGAGCAACAACTGAATATACAAATTTTGACTTCATTAACTGCTTTATAAAACCAAAATGTCTAAAATTTCCTAAGTTCAAACATAAATATTGGAAAATTCATTGAAAAAAATCCTCGTAAATGTGCCCGGTCTACCTTACTATTTTTAAGGAAATGTGTGAGGGGTCACGTGCGGGTCAAAATGACTGTTTTCAGTGGAATGCATTTAAATGTATACAGGCACAAATAAAAGTGTATAAAATTTGCCATGTCTTTTGCTTCACGAAAATACCAAATGAAAAAAAAAAAAAAAACTTTTCTAAAACGTGTCGGCAAAACAGACAAGAGTACAAAAAAAGAATGGAAGTAAAAAAAATTCAAACTATATGTAAAAAAAAAGAGCATACCACGTTTTAGAAACACTAATGTGTCTCTTCAAGTATACTCTGTAATGTGTAAAATCTTAAGTCTTGTAATTTGAATATGAAATAGTTGTTGTGTTAAAATAGCAAATGTTTGATTGAAGACGCTGAAATGAAAATTAATGAAACACTAAATATTCCACCGAAAACAGAAAATTAAGTCGTTGCTAAAAATCTTACATGGTGGTGGCGCATCGCAGATCGTCCTTCAGTGACGATAGTAACTGCGAACACTTCGGAGTATCTGCAAGATTTTTATCCGTGGTTGTGATTACTGCATCGAAATCTTTGCCATCTGCTACTGCTTTGCTGTAACGCTTCAGGTAATGAACATAATCTTTCGCCAGCAGGATCATCTAAAAACGAAAGCAAACAAAATGAGATACAATGTATCTTCAAAAACATGTTATTATGAATGTCTCTCGAGAGTCTCTTCCATTGATTCAGAAATGATAAAAGAGAAATGAAAGTGTGTGGTTTGAACGAACTGGTCTAGTAAAAGAAAAAAAATGAATCAATTTATGTTGATTTGCGATATTATCGGGATATTACTGATATGTAAAGAATCGCTCCCAAAGCATTGGAATATCAAACAACATACTAAAACAGCTTTGGCACACCAAATATTTATGACCATGTGATCTCTATCTACAACACTACTATGGGTCAGAAACCTACAAACACTATTAGTTATCCCAGATCTGTAATGATATTTGATTTTTTTAAATGGCTCAATGTATGGCTATTTGCGATAATAGTGGGATATAGCAGATCTGTAATGGATCGTGCTAAAAGCATCGGAATATCAAACAACATTTTAATAGTTTTGACACACCAAAAATTTATGACAATATGTGAAGTCTATCAACAACTACTACGGATCAGAAACCTACAAACACTATTTTTTGTTGTCTCAGATCTGTAATGATATTTGATTTTTAAAAATACAGCCTGATGGCTTAACTCAGTGGTGCCCAACCTACGGCCCGCGGGCCAAATGCGGTACATTTATCTTCAGTGTTACGAACCGAAAAATATTTTCTGGAACTTTTCAAACAGACCGTCTTGAACCGGTATTACGATTTTTTGTGGCACATTTCTAGCCAAATAGTCGGAAATCGGTTTCTGAAATTGAGATGGAAATTTCATGTCAATAAAAATAAGCATGTAGTAATGATAAAAACAGCTATTGGCTTGTGTTTCCTTTTCCAAATTTTCTCATTTTATCTAGCGAAAAGATTTAAAAATATATTATTTTTATGGCGTGTTCAGGCCCGTAAGATTCATCTAAGTATGAGGTGCGGCATTCTGGTAAAAATGGTCGGGAACCACTGGCTTAGATTGTAAACCAGCTAACTCTATGATAAAGGTAACTTTTCAGGAAGCAATAAAAACAGATTAGATTTATAGCACGTTGTGTATTTAGCGTTTTTGAGTCAACGAATTTCTCATTTTGTAGGCAACATTTGGCGCTACGTGTTTTTCTATTGATGCAGCTCAAAATAATAACTAAGTAAAAAAAAGGAAAGAAAAAACTTATTTTTGACAATGTGGATTGTGCTGATTTACAATCTAAGTCATTGAATGTAAACCAATATACTTTTAGAGTAAACTGAAACATAAAATCCCAGCTTGCTTACTTTCTTTTAATAAAAATAACTGAGTAATTATTTCAACAAAAATGTGGTTTGGATTTCGAGAATGGTTAAACAAAAAGTTTGCACACTGAAATGATATATTTCATTTCTTCAAATCTAAGCAGCGAAAAAAATTCATGCAAAAATATTTTTTACTCTGATAAACAATAAACTTTAGGGTTAAACATTGCCTACGGAAAAATCAAGTTTCGGTCGTATGAGAAAAATCAAGTATCTGAAATAGTGCAGAAATTAGATGATAGTAAACAATAAACAATTACTAAACTTTATTTTGAAGATACAAAATTCGTGAAAGTTATTTAAACAGCGCTTAAAAACAGATTTCAGATAAAAGGTATCTAAACAGTAAATTCTTTCGTTTTGCTACAAGCTGAGTCACCAATCGCAGAGACTACCCGGGGCGCAATATGCAATAGAGTGCAGTAAAATTTTTGTTATTTTTTTTAATGCCTAAGATATCAAGCGGTTTCAAAAGCCTGAAACAAATTTTTTCAAAGTTTCAATGCCACAAAAAAAAAAAAAAAAAAAATAATAAAAAAAAAAATAATAATAAATAAAATAATAATAATATTTTAAGAAAATTAATTGATAATAATGTGTGGAAATCTGAAAAGCATGAAAACAAAAATTTAGATCTTTGAACACTGATGTTCAACTGAACGAGATAACTAATCGGAAAGAAAAAGCAAAGCGGCTAAAAACTGCATTTATAAAATGAAGCATAATTTCATAAGTTTAGCAAATTCGAAATAAACCAAGAACAATAAGGAAAATTTGGTTCAAAGCGAAGCTCAGCTTTAAAAGAGCATAAAGTCGAAAGTTTTACCCAAGACAAGAATTGAGTTTGCTTCTGAAAAAAGGTGTTGAAAAAATTGATTGAAAACGAAGGTTAAGAATCATTAAGATAACTTGAAAAGCCATAAGTTTAGAAAATTAACACTGATGTTCAACATGTCGAGATAATGTGCTAATTGAAAAGACAAAATTTAAATGCTTAGAATGGCATTTATAAAATAAAGTATTATATTAAAAAATCAGAAAATTTAAAATACAGGTATGAATAATAATAATAAAAAAAAAACTACGAAACGGAGTTCATTTTTAAAAAAGAACAAAGACAAAACTTCATCGCAGATGAGAACTGAGTTTAATTCTACAAAAAGATGTCTAGAAAGTTTATGGAAAACAAAAGTGGAAAGTTGAAAAAAGATTAAAAATTATTAATTTGGATCTTGAACACTGATGATCAACTGATAGAGATAATCTTCTAATCAGGAAAAACAGACAAAACAGCTTCAGGGGTTTTTTGTCACTTGCATGGTGAAATTTTCAAATCAGAATCATTTTGGCATGTAAACAATGATACTGTGTAAGTACGTGGTGAAAGTGTTTAAATGAGGAGGTGCAAGTATTCATATCAGAACCATTTTGGCCTGCAAACTATCATTTTTCCATGCAGCAGAATCATGACTGTTAGCGCGTCGAATAATTTAGACACATTAGGAATCCAAAAATGAATAAGAGCAAAAAAATTATTACGAAACAGAGTTCATTTTCAAAAAGGCATAAAAACAAAAGCTTAACCGAAGACGAGAACTGAGTTTAATTCTGCGAAAAGCTGTCGAGAAAATTATCGAAAACGAAAGTGGAAAGCTGAAAAAACATTGAAAACCATTAGCTTGGATCATGAACACTGATGCTCAACTGATCGAGATAAACCGCTAATCGGGAAGAACAGAAAAAACGGCTTCAGAGGTTTTTTGTCACTTGCATCTAAGTACATGGTGAAAGTGTTCAAATCAGAATCAATTTGACATGTAAGCAATCATTATTCCACACAGCAAAACCATGACTGTCAGCCCGTGAAATGATTTAGACATATTAGAAATTTAAATATAAAAAAGAACAAAAAAATTACTACGAAATGGAGTTCATTTCGAAAAAAGCACAAAGACAAAAGCTTTG
Organism: Uloborus diversus; assembly: GCF_026930045.1. Taxonomy (NCBI): domain Eukaryota; kingdom Metazoa; phylum Arthropoda; class Arachnida; order Araneae; family Uloboridae; genus Uloborus; species Uloborus diversus. The sequence goes on along the minus strand of NC_072737.1, from coordinate 77,192,038 downwards.
CCGAAGACGAGAACTGAGTTTAATCCTACGAAAAAATGTCAAGAAAATTAATCGAAGACAAAAGTGGAAAGCAGAAAAAACATTAAAAACCATTAGCTTGGATCATCAACACTGATGCTCAACTGATCGAGATAATCCGCTAAACAGACAAAACGGCTTCAGAGGTTTTTTGTCACTTGCATGTAAGTACGTGGTGAAAGTGTTCAAATCAGGAGGTGAAAGTGTTCGAATCAGAATCATTTTGGCATGTAAACAATCATTATTCCACGCAGCAAAAATATGACTGTCAGCGCGTGAAATAATTTAGACACTCCGCCCTTACTTAGCAGTTTGTAGAGCCAGAACCCAAGTTGATAAATTTGCGCGGGAATCCAAGTGCGAATGTTGGTCACGCACGGCATGTTCGAAGAGGCAAAAACTTCAAGAGCAGACGACGTGCGGCGAATTTGATTCCTTTTTAATCGGATGCTGGGGGAGTGGGGATGGAGTTGCAACAGGCACATTGTCAATCATTCCTCTTCTCATTCTTCAACTGGTATCATTTCTTTTGTTTTTAGGTGATTGAACTCTGATGGTTGCAAATCAAATGTGTAGCGCAGCAAAATGATAGTTTAGCATGATAAATAATGTGCAGCACGAGAATGTGTCTGGTTGTTACAAATATGCTGTTGCGAGCTCTTCTTAGAATGCAACCATAAAAAAAGGAGAAAGGATTTCTTTTTTATAACACAAAGTGGAAAAACTTGATGAATTTTGATCAAGATTTTGCTTACATAGTTTACAATGTTGCTTAATTTTTAGATTTATTATTTCGATCTCATAATTAAGTCATGAAATATACCGGCAGTCCGGTTATGACATCCAAAGACTCCAGTTTCGTCCTTGTTATGGAGTTATCTGTCTGGAATATTGAATAATCGAGCTGGAGGCAAGTGTCATCTGATTGAAGGAGAGAATTCCAAAAAACAGGAAGATAAAGTAAATTTATCTCACCAGCGAGAGTCCGCATGGTGCGGTTCAACTCGTATAATGAACACAAATATCAGGTATTTAGCAGTAAATATTCCACTGAAGAAACCAGTTTAGACGGGTCAAAAAATCCACTTTTTTATGTTAAAAATTGTCAGTAAAACAATTAAAGAATATGTTGTCAAAATTTCAGAGAAAAATTCCGATAATATGAGCACTTAAAAACGTTCTCAGATTATTTTTTCCTTTTTTTTAACGCGCTTTTCTCGAAAAAACTGTTTTTAAACTGGTGGTCGTTCTAGCTCAAAGAGTAATTGACATTATTCTGAAAATTTGTGTGAATATTCTGTATTCAATTATACTCTATATGAACCTTACTCTTTGATGATATCATTTAAAAAAATATTTTTTACTGCAATAAATGTGAAACAAAGTGGTAGAAAAACATAACATTGTAATCAAACGCCTCAATAACGTACAATTTTCAACTTTGTTCATAACAATTAGTTTCATATTCTTAGGAAATACGTTGTTTACGAGAAAGAAAAATTATAATGATTGCAGACAAAAATTGTGGCTTCGGTAATGCCCATCAGGAAGAAACTCTGATGGCGACCGCCCATGGGTAGCAGCTTCTAACTTCACTAATTCGGGGGAAATGACTTCAAAAAATTACAAGGTGTACTTCAAATATGAATAAAATGACCTCCAAGTTTAAAGAAATTCTGATTATTTCTTTCCTGGTAAAAAAAATCACGAATAACACTAAAATTTTGGCCTCCTAAACTGGTTCTCCCCTTAAACCAGGTACAATGCAGAACCACATGCAATACACCAACTGCCCGATTTTCACACCCAGAGACTGCAGTTTTGTCCTTGTTACAGACTCAAAGTCTAGTTTTGAACAACCGAGCTGGAGGCAGATATTATTGACTATTCCAGACTGAGTCCATAGCAAGTACGAAACTGCAGACCCTGGATGTTATAACGGGGACTGTCGGTACATATGTACGTAGTTCTGCCTTAACTCTGGCTTGAGGGCGGCAACTTCCGTTTTTGATTACTTGTTCTCGTACAATTTGAATAAACTCATGCATTACCATCCCAGGCATCAAATAATGACCAAAAATTGTAAAAAAAAGAAAGGACTAACTCTGGAGCATAGATAGCGGATGCAGTAATAAGGAACATGAAGAAGAAAAGGGGAGAGAGTTTGGAAAGAGCCTACACACATTTTTTTTATCTGTGTTAGTGGGATACAAATCTTTTGAATTGTCTCTTCATTTTACATACGAATTTTAATTCTACGTGCACTTATAAAGCAACCGAAAATCTTATGCGGTAATATTATGCTAGACAGCCAGAGCATAAATATAAATAGTGAGCATGAGAAGTATTGCTAATATTTTGAGTTCAAATTCACAGTTAGAGCAATGTAGGAACAACAGCATTTATCAAAATTTTTGTTGATATCTTGTCAACAAAAAGGGATAAAGTTGAGAAAAGGCACCAAAGATTTCATAACTAGATTACCGAAAATATTAATTGTATCTTCAGTTTAGGGTTACCATTCTATGATTTGGTTGGTGAGGACATACTACGTTGATCTGATTTGGCCATACTACTCTATAAATACTTTGGCAATAGAAATCCGTTATGAAAGGCACTTCTGCTGTCAGATAATAAAAGTTATATTCCCAATTACATTTGGGGCAGTGAGAAACAAAGGGAAAAAAAGTGAAAAATTTAAAAATTTGGTGACAATCACTACAAATAGTAGGAGAATCTCTCCTTTGTTTTAGAGCAAGAGAGGGTACTAGTAGCTTTGGTGGGTGCTGCAACAAACCACAATTTAGAAGAAAACGAGCTGATGTGTGCATCACATGACTTCCTTTTATTCCAATTTAATGTAATTTCCCTATTGCTGGCAATTTTAATGTGATTCAATAGTCTTCTCTCTAAATATCCCCAACAGTAGCCAAATTGAAACAGATTTTTAAAAAAAAATCGCCAAATTTGTCACCAAGTTGACGACAAAACTTGGCGACCAAAAGACTGGCGATATATATCGCCAAGTGTCCGCCAAATTATAACACCACTTGAGTTTACATCGAAATAAACAATGATTTCCCCCCAAAAAGGGGCAAAAGACCCCTTTAGAAACACCCGAATGCAACTAAAAGGGGAGGTGCACAACTAGACCCTACTAGCAGTCTACGTACCAAATTTCAACTTTTTAGGACATTCCGTTCTTGAGTTATGCGACATATTTACGCACATACGTACATACAGACGTCACGAGAAAACTCGTATATAGTAACTAACTCGGGAGTCGTCAAAATGGATATTTCGCGTGTCTATACGTTCTTAGGCACTTATCCACGTGTGGTCGAGTCAAAAAAAAACAACAACTCAAAATTTATTTGGGGATGAGCAAAATGGAAATTAAGGTCGATTTTTGATTGAAATTTTTTTGCGAATACAATACTTCTTTTTTTGTAAAAGGAAGTAAAAAACTCAATGAAAGTCTGCCGAAGATCTGATCTTTAAACGTGGTTCACTTGAAACTTTGAGAAATTCCCTCGCACCCCTTTGCTTCCCACTGCCTCATTTAGTGCTTTAATATACATTAAAAATGTATTTTCTTCAGCAACTTGGAGGTCGTCACACATTTCTCTTCAATAGTTAGATAATTAACCTGGTAGAAAAAACGCAAAACTTATGTTTAAACAACGCATACCAAAACTAACTTCAGCTAATATCTCTAAAAATATTTCACAGAAAAGCCATCGATCACAAAGATGTTTGTTTATGCTAAAAGAAGCTTTTGAGAAAACCAGTTTTTAATCTTAGATAGCTAGAGAATACTGACATAAGATATTTTAATTGCTATGAAATGATGATAAATGAATTATTAAATCACAAAATCATTACAATCACTTTTACTTTGTTTTATTTTCTTGAAAATAATGGTCCCTTTATTTGTACTGCCCCTTTTTTGAAAGTAAATTTACCCAAGCTACATGTATTAATAAAGCCACAAAAAACAAAATTATTTTTATCATAATTGTTGCTATTATTTGTCATTTTTACTTTCTTCTATATCTAATATATAAAAGAAAGTATTGGATTCGTGCAAATTTTCGAATTTCGACGGATTCGAACGTTTTGAGGTGTGCTGAGTCCATTTCGACTATTTTTGGAAAATGTCTGTCTGTCTGTCTGTGTGTGTATGTGTATGTGTCACGTCTGTGTGTGACCAGTTTTTTGTGGCCGCTCTACAGCAAAAACTACCGCATGAAATCGAACGAAATTTGGTAAACATATGTGCCCCTATGTGAACTTGTGCCCATTGGTTTTTGGCGCGAATTCCTCTAAGGGAGGTGGAGCAATGGGACGTTTTTTGAGTTACGCGTTCTTGCTATTCCTCAGGAAGTAACTGGCGGAATCAAACAAAATTTGGTCCATATGTTGTCATTAACAGGAACAGGTGCTGATTCAATTTTGGTGTCAATAACTCAAACGGGGGTTGAGCTATAGAACGTTTTTTGTCGTTAATTGTGACTGCTGTATCTCAAGAAATAATGAATGGAATGAAAGACAAATTTATCGGCAAGTAGCCCTTAGTGGGTATAAGAGATGATTTTATTTTGGTGTCAACAGCTAAAAAGGGGGTAGCGCAATCGCCCGTTCTTTTTTTCCATTGTGAGTGCCCTATCTCAAGAAGTAATGCTACGTTCTGGTTGAAATTTGGAATATGTGTGAATCCATATGTAAACAGGCTTTGGTTCAATTTTGGCGCCAATCGCGCTAAGAGGTGCTGATTTATTTTTATTATCATTATTTTTTAGCGAATAAAAATAGCTTTATTAATGCAACAATAAGAAAGATAAATCGTAATAGATTATCGTCTGCTTATTTCTCGTGATTTTAATATTTCCGATCATTTCCATACAATTATCTCAATGATTTAAAATTTTTAACTGTTGCCATCTTATGTTTGTTAACAAATAAAATATTTGTAATTAATTCAAGCAAGGCTTTTAAAATAACTTTCAATTTTAGCTCTTTGCTTTGCTTTTGCAATAATTCAGACATTGGGATGGTCGTCAAGTTTTTGCATGTGTAATTTTGTTTTTGTTGGGAATATTGCTTCCTCGTCAAGCATGGGGAGGGATCGGAAAAAAAAAAGAAAAGAAAAATATAGAAGAAAGTTTCGTGATAGCCACAACATACTAGTTAAAATTGCCATTATTAATTCTACTTCCTATTTTTACCTTTTAAAACTTCATTAAAATGCTAAAAACAACACATTTATTTTACTTGGTAATGTATTGTGCTCTAAAAAGATTTTTTAGAAGCAAAATGCTTTTTTTTCTCTTACTTAAAACGTTGCCAATTTTTAATTGAATTCATTAACTTATAATACTTTTCAACGAAAAGATTCTAATTTCAATAGATAAATATTAGGCATTTGTTCAATTTCTTATTTCTTTTTGTAGTAAAAAATTGTTTACAGATAGAATTTCTTATTTTTTAAATTTCAATAGCAATTTTCAATAAAACATTTAAATGAGATCTTTCTTTGAATAGTAGACATTTATTGCTTAAAAACACTAAGCTCACGTTGAGTATTTTGAAAGTAATACGGGCTGTGATGCTTTAGCAATGAGAATTGACTAGCAATTTTTGTTAGGGTTTGTTCGGGTAAGTGGGACCCCTTTTGAGAATAGTTTGTTTTTGAAACCTTATACAAAATGTAAACTTATTGTCTTATTTTATCTTGGACATTATGAATAAAAAAAAAGTTCATCATTATTTTCTAAAATAAAGCTTTAAATACTCTTAACGATTATATTTTTTTAAAAATGGGATGGGTGTCTCACTTACCTGTATCATGGAAAATTTTAAAACGAAAAACAAAACAATTTCATCTGTGAAATTTATTGAAAACCTATAGGTATATATTTTACTTTTACATATAAAGGTGTGTTTATTGAACGTAATACAGTTGATTAAGATCAATGTGAGTTCATTTGCCAGAACTATAAGTTGAAAAAGAAATTGGAAACACTAAATGACTGCGTCTATGTAAAGTTGGCTAAGGACGAACCATTATCGCTTCATCCTCAGCATCATATGCACTGTGCCAATAAAAAGTGCCATTACTTCTATTCGTTCTTGCAAATTCAAAAGTATTTTTTAATGTGTATCATCAGCTTCCAACATTAGACCTACTTAAATCTTAATTATTTTCTTTTATGTATGTTTCACAAATACATAATCACCAACTTTAGCAGTTTTTGTAACTGAACTATTCCTACTAAATCATCACAGTTGTCTCGTATTTCACCAATACAAATATTTAATCACTTTTGATTTTGAAATCCACATTATTATGGGGGGACCCATTTATCCCGATATCAAAATGTACGGGGAAAGTGGGACCCCTCCTGTTAAATACTTATTAACAATATTTCATACAAAAATTCTCGTTGCCATATGAACTTTAAGTTAAACTATACGTGAAAAATTAATTATCATAAAAAATAATTAAAAGTAACCTGAAAACACTTTTTTGAAAAATATTGCTTAAACTTGCAAAAAAAAAAATCAGATTTTTTTTTTTTTTTTTTTTTGACTAATTGCTATGATCTAGAAGAAAATTCCACGAATCTCAAATATGTGCAAAACTAATCACTGTGAGGAAATTTAACATGATCAGTGCAAAAAACTTGATCCATCTTTCAGTTTTAGAGGGGTGACCCACTTACCCCATTGACCCACTTCCCCAATCCAACCCTTTAATTTTGTGTTAAAAAATGTCTCTTTTAGATAAAATGCTCACTCTAATTTCATTACCGTATTAGTTAATTTTTTTTTAGATAACATTAACTTATGAGTTAATTAAAAAATAATTTAAATTAGCTAAATTATAAATAAAACAAACATTTTCAGCTAAGTTCTTGTTATATTTCGTCACATCAGTGGATTAAAACCATATATTGTCTCGGTTTTTTTTTTTTTTTTCAGTTATACTTTATTAGTAAAGTTTTAATTCTTTAATAAATATTACTCGAAATTTTCGAATGTTTAAACAGTAGTTAAGAAGAACAAAATAATGCATTAGAAAACTTTCCGTTGCATTGTCACTGGACGCAGCATTTTCTAATAATCATAAATGGAAGATAATTCGGAAAAAAATTACGACACAAATTATTTACAGCTGCATCTATGTTCTGCTCAAATTTTTTACATAATGTTGAACTCCTTTTTTTCGTGCTATGATTTCGGTTTTACATATATTTCGGGAAACTACTCGTAATCGAACTTAAAAGTATTTACGCAGTTTACTGTGTGTAGAGCATTCTGTTATTCCAAAATAGGGTAGACAGGGGCACGTTTACGCGGATTTTTTCAATGAATTTTCTAATTTTTATGTATGTTTTAGCTTTGGAACTTTTAGACATTGCGTTTTTATGAAGCAGTTAATGGAGTCAAAAATGGTATATTCAGTTGTTGTTCAATTTGTGTTTTAACCGTTAAAAAAATTACTTTCGAGTCCAAGTCGGTTGCGTAAACTTGCCTCGGACACAGGGCACGTTTACGCATACTTACTTTGACACCTAACGTGGTTCTGTTAGTGTTTTGAACGTAATGTCTAACCATCGTCAAAATAAAGCAAATTTATTACAGACTGAATAGTGTATAAAGTTAAAATTGAAGGAGCATGAAGGCAACACTATATGATTGCAAGCTATAAGATACTCGAATGTGTAACTTAATTAAAAATTAATCGGTAATTTTCAAAACTAAATAGCCGGAAAATATTTAAAAGGCTTGAGACAGTTTGGAGTTAAAAAATGTCCGGGGCACGTGTTTAAGTAAGACACAGCAAGAACGTGCGTAAAAGGTGCTCCGACGTCAATGCATAAACTTGCCCCGTCGCCAAGTTTGGATTTATTTTTAACGAGCAAAAAAATTTCAGTTCATACAAATACAATTCTCACAAAAGGATAAAATTCTGCTAGTTTTTTATGTATTTGTTCTTCCTTAACTAAGTATTATTTATTCGCAATAAGCTTCTAAACGTTCAACACAAAATTTACTCAACTTGGTAGAAAAAAGATTATTTTTTCTCATGCTAGACCGAAGTTCGACTGATGCTCAAAAACTTGTGAGAATATTTGCTAGGGAGCAATATCAATCTGTTATGACTGTTCGCTCTACGGTTATAATTCGTTTTGAAAAAAGGGCACTAAGTAAACGTGCCCCGGTCTACGTCTACCCTAAAGTTTTATCATTCTGAAATCTTAATGAGTACAAAATATTAAAAAGAAGAAAACAATTTTTTACGTTGTAAAATTGCTCTGTATGATAATATTAGCGGTTGTCTAATAATGTGATGATGATCATATAAATGATTCTTCCTTTTTTTCAGCAAATTTGTAGCCCCTCCCCCGCCCCTTGTGACACAGGGTCACACTTCACCTTACCCCCTGTCCTTGTCATATGTCACGTTGCTTTTTATAGGTACATTGTTTTTAAAAATGTGTGATATCACAATTCTGGTGGACCCCTTTCTGCTTCTTGTCATATGTTACAGTTTTCATTAGTATATTGTTATGAAAAATGTGTGGTGTCACACTTCTGATCACCGCCTTTCTCTTTCTTGTCACTAACTGTCATATTTTCGCATTTCCCTCTCAAAGCGCTACATCATTTATGGACGACCCATAATTAGGTTTATCAATAATACTATTTGCAGGTTTTGAATTCATGTTCCTTGGTGAACATGCTTATATTCGTTCGTTATTTGTTTGAATATTTTTCATGGGTTTATTTTAAACAAAACTGATAAAATGTTTACTAAAAACTTTTATTAAAGCACTAGCAGATGAAAACTATGAAGCTTTATTTCTGACATTAAAAAATAATTGTTGTTTAATTCGAAGATTTTTAGCTAATTGAAGAAAACAATAATTAAAATGTATGAAATACACCTCCAGCTCAGTCAATTCCAGCCGAGGACTGCAGTTTTGTGCTTATTAGCACTCATCAGCCCGGCTTAGGAAGTGGCAGAGCTAGAGGTAGAAAACCTCTAGGAAGCCAAGAGTGCCAAACATAAAATATTGATACATATTTACCTTTTTAATGGGACTTTTTTCTGCCACCTTTCCTTTGTGATTGTCTATTTCCGGAAACATGGCTGCGTTTCTGAAAAAAATAAAACGTTTCTTTTATGAGACTAATACAATAAAGAAGTTTTACGGGCTAGACAATTGACGAAATAACCGAGATTTAAACTCCTTTTTGAAGCATTTTCTATCTATGTTCTGTGGCGATAGAGTGCCACAGACATATACACAGACAACTTAAAACCCCCTTTTTTGTGTGTCGGGGGTTTAAAAATCAACAGTGGTGACACAGACTATACAATAACACAAGACAACTCTGATCTAATGTTTCTCTGTTTTCAATTGCTCCATTATTTGTAATAGTATCCATCAATTGATGAAAAATTGTTGAAAAAATCGTTAGGTATTGAACAGTTATCTAAAATGAAGAAATAATAATCATAAATCATTTGATATGAATCATCAAACTTGTGCAACGTTATTCTGACTTAGGGTAACTTTGAGCAGTGTGATATATGGGGAGTAACGTGAATTATGCTATTGAAATTACAGCAACTTTGAACGAGAAAATTAAATTTTCTGAATCTTAACAAACTCTCAATTATATTTAATAGTATTACATGACTATTTTTACATTTATTATGCCACAAGGATTAGTACATAACAAAACGAGAGATTTCAACAACCTGCAATTAGTATTTTACGAGTAGCTTACAGAGAGTCAAAGCTATTGGATTGTACATTTAGTAGTGTATAGGGTTGAAAACTTATTTTGTATAATGAAAAATAGAAGATTGATATCATAACCTTGAGAGCAAAATGCAACCTAATATGACTAATTTCTCCAAACCAACATACATTAAAGATTAAAGGTAACTTTTTTTCGCTTTAAAAAGTAATGATACTTTTAAAAGTAAGCATCAGAATTTTAAATATTACAGATTGGAAAGTAATATCAATCTTTTAGTTTTTAATAAAGACAGTTATGTAAAAAGTAACTATTATGTACTGAAAGCGCTTATACTAGATTAAATTAGCAACAAGTGGCATTAATTCAATGTTTAAAAAAAAAGTATAAGAGAAATCCGTATAAGTTATTGAGCAGTTCAGAGGCTTGCTTAATGACCGCACTTTGACCACAGCCTGACGTAAGGATTTTTATTGTTTTTGTGATTGGTCAGACCAGTCAAACAATTTTTTTGATTTAATTGAATATCTATGTTAAAATTCAAACTTAGTTTTTTAATTAAACTTTATTTTTTTGGCGTAAAACATTTAAAATTCTATCAAGACCTTCAAGAGTTATAAAAAAAAAAAAAAACTAGCTTTCAAACGTTAAAAAAGCCCTATTTCTACCTCGTCATTATAGCAAAGGTAAACTTTCGCCTATAATATCATCACACCATGAACTTATCCAAAATTTGATAACAAAAAAAAAAAGCAAAATGTTTTCGATTTTTCGCGAGTTATCGACGCAAATAAGTAGAAAGAATATACTTCAATTTGCTTTGTAGTTATTTAAAAGAATAACACGTGCACAACAAAAGTATTATTTTTTTCACAACTAGCTTAATATCGTTTATCTTTTTTCCAAAAGTACGACTCAAGCGAGCAAAAGGGCTCTTGAAATTCAAGTAATAAATTAGTGAGAAAAATATACAAAAGCTAATATCAGTCCAAGAACTGGTAGCAGTGTTTAATCTGAAAATTAATAAAAAATTTGAAAATTAAAATTTATGTAAAGTTATAATTTTTAGAAAAACGGAGAAATCACCAATTCTTAATTGCAAAACTTTTAACTTGTCAGAAACAAATTAATTTTTTATTGTTCTTTTTATGGTTCTTCTATTTGTTGTTTAGGGCCGTATTTAATGGGTGGGGTTTTAGGGTTCAAATCCCTTCGAAAATTTTCAATACTCTTCCAAAAATAGCTTTTCATTTTATTTCCTGAAAAATGTGTTATTAATATTTAAATTGTTCTTATTCTTTTTTCGCAATTTCGTTTGAAAAGTGAAATTATTGTTGAAGAATTCAACAACATCGGTGCTTTATCTACAGTATTTGTTTTTATTGTAGTTATTGCGAAGATCATTTCTTGCAAAACAATACAGCGTTTCCTGCTGATTTTTAATTCCTGACGCTAACAAAAACATCCAAATTCTTTGAATTTAAAAGTACCAAACTCTTATTTAACATATTTTAAAGGTGTCAAAAAATATTAATTTAAGAGGTGCGTAGATTCAAATGCGCACGCATAAGTAGGCGCATCTATTATTTCGGGTTGTTAAAAAGACATCAAATATTTAACAGAAGTTAATGTAATGTAACCATCAGATTTTTTTTCTTCATTTAATAGAAACGTCGTCGTTTTATTTTGCTCATGGCTTTAAACCAGTACCCTCTCATTTGAATAACATGTTGTAACAAATATCAATAAATATACAAGTGAAATCAAATTGTGTTGATGATTTAGATTTACATTAATTTGATAGTTGAGGCAGTGAGAGGCAAGGAGATGTAAGTGGAAAAATTAAAAATTTGGAGATAACCAGTACAAATGGTAGATGAACCTCTAATCTGGCTTAGGGCAAGAGATAGTACTAATAGCCTGGTAGGTTCTGCTATGTAACCTGATTTAGAAAATTTTTTAATGAAAACTCACCTAAGACCTAATCTTTAAACGCGTTTTACTCAAAACTTGAAAATGTCCACTTAGATCCTTTTGCTTCTCACTGACTCAGTTGATAATTTCATTAACATACTGTAACAAACATAAACAAATAACATACTGTAACAAAAATCAATAGAATATACAAAAAAATTCAAATTGTGTTGGTAATTTAGTGTTTGGTAAAACCTTCATCGAAACAAAAGTCTAGTTACGGCCCTGTTGTTGTCCTAGTACTCATAAAACCTTTTCAAACACTTCGTGCGCTTTAATTGCGATTACCTACGAAACATTGCATCTACTGAATATAATCCTAAGCAAACGGAGGTTGCGCATTATCTCTTTGATCAGTCTATCATTATTATCAATGGACATGAAAGATCTTCTTCACCTAAATCACCGTCACATGTCTGGAGTCGGACACTCCTTTTCATTATTATTGTTATTTCCATATTGATTGTGCTGGATCCGTGTTGATGTTTTTGATTGCAAAAGATTTGCTTATGGCCTACTAACCATGTCAGAACACAGAAACCTAATGACATGGAGAATGTTAAAATTGCCATTTATTATAATATGACAGCAAAATGTCGCAAAAAAAAGGGGAAAACACATTAACCGCAGTATTGAAAACTTTAGAAAATAAAAAGCTCCCAGTCCCAGTTGAATGTTTGAAAGCATATATTACTCTTTATAATCCTTCGAGCTCTGTTTGAATTTTTCAAATGCCTCACATTTTTTATTAATAATTTTAATGAACAATTTTGATTCATTAATTGGTGTCTCCCCAGTTTTGCGGACATTTCATCCCCCCCTTTTTTTCAGTTTTAATCATACCATTTGATACATTAAAGGGGGGGATTTAAAATGTCAGCAAAACTGGGGATCAACCCATTAACATTGTTAGTTATCAATGATGCAAAGTTATATTTTAGTCTTTTGGATTATTTTTAAAAGAGCAAGAAGTTTTGTTTGTTGGCTTTTAAAAGGATTCATCAATAATAAAGAGGTAAAATTTTGCAATATTTTGTTTCCAAATGGAGCAAATAATAGTTTGAATTTTAAGGCAAAAATGAATTTTCGTGTAAAGTTGTACACTGCCGTGGTGACTTCACGGGCAGTATCTGTAAACTTTTCATTTTCCTTTTATTTTTCCATTTTTGTCATCTATTGTACTTAGCTTTTTTTGTACAAGTTTGCTTGTTTGGTTTCCGATGAAAATAAAACACGAAAAAATGTCAAGTTCCAACGTTTAACCTTTGTTAGCATGGAATGCAAAATATGATTCTTCAAACATCGCAAAAAATCATTTCTGCAAATACTGCTGTTTACCTTCCAATGGCAGTACAGATTAATATATAACTATACGACTAGCATTTTTTAAAACTACATCTGGGAATATTTATAATATACTTTAAACTTAGTTCCTTGTTATGTTTCTTTCTTGGCTTAGTACTTTGGCAAAACCACGAGTAAGGCTTTTATTTTTTGAAGAAAACCAAAAATGTGTACCAAAGAACGATATTCATATAGACTTTTAGAGGCCGTTTATGGAATGTATGATGTTTTTTTACGCAACTTTTGATTGACACAAGAAGTACGATCTGTAGTTTCAAAATAAACTGGCCAGTAGTGTCAAGAAAACGTGTTTTTAAATTTTGCACATTTCTTTTTTTACGCTGAAAAACTGATCAGTTCAGAGATGAGAAAGAAGTAAGTCAGAAGATTTTGAATATAAATAATTTAATCATACTTTACGTTACTTCATTATTTTCAAATTTCCATATGGCTAACTTTCGAGAAGAGTTTTGAGAATCATGTTTTGGTGAGCAATTTTAAAATCGGTGTTTTGACAAAAAAAAGTTAAATGCTGTTTCTACAACTTATTTTGAGAGCGATGTCTTCGAAAGTAGTTACGCGGACTATGTTTTCAAATACCACGCTTTTGCTACCGTTAATTAGATGCAAAAATACGATTTATCTCTACTAATAATAAAGCTGAAAGTCTCTGTCTGGATGTTTGGATCTGTGTGACGCGCATAGCGCCTAGACCGTTCGGCCGATTTTCATGAAATTTAGCATAAAGTTAGTTTGTAGCATGGGGGTGTGCACCTCGAAGCGATTTTTCAAAAATTCGATGTGGTTCTTTTTCTAATCCAATTTCAAGAGCAAAATGATCATAAGATGAACGAGTAAATTACGAAATTATCATAACGTGGAACCGTAACATGGGCACAAGCCAATTGGCGAGATACGAAATTATCATAACGTGAAACCGTAACATGGGTACAAGCCAATTGGCGAGAAAATTCACTATACATTATTTGTAAATATACAGGCGAACCAAAAGACCTTTTAATTTTTCTATTACGCGCAAAGCCGTGCGGGTACCACTAGTACAGAATACATCTAAAATCAAAAGGTAATCATCTGATTTTTTCATGTCAACAGAATTGAACAGAAAGGGCTTAGTGATGAAATAATATACAGCATAACCCCGATTTAACGATTGTCAAGGGACTGGAAAAAATTTATTGTTAAATCAAGGATATCGTTAAATCGAAGAGTATATACATTAAATTTAGTTGAATTCGGACCAGTGAAATGTAGCATTAAATTGAGAAAATCGTTAAATTGGGTATCGTTAAATCGAAGTAATACTGTAATAATATATTGATTAGAACGTGATTATCTAATAATTCTTAAAGCACAAATATTGTAAAACTGCACAGAGAGGGATATGGGGTCGTTTCCAACATTTTAAAAGTATTTTATTCAGGAAGAACATGATTAAAAACATAGGATCTATCCATTTTTTAAATAATTTGTTTAAGTTTAATGTTTAAAAAAAATTACTTTAATTGCTGCGCTTTCATTGTTTACATTTCTTGCCGATGACATCGCAAATGATGAAATGCCATTCTGTGTTGCCATTCCAGAGCAAAATATTTAATTCGCATCTTTACTCACGTGTATTGGCAACGATATCTTTGATAGCAAGAATAGAGCGCAATTTTAATTTGCTTCTTGATTATCATAACATAGAAACGCGGTACAAAGATGCGCCAAAGAACATCATTTGTGACGTCATCAAGACCACGCCTTGTTTGAAAAATCGGATATTTAAAAAAAAGTAGTTAAAAATTAACTGTTGAGAAAATGAAAGAATTTTCTGGGTCCATGTTATTGTTTTTGCTTATTCTATCAGTTTCAGTGCCTAAAAGTACTACTTTTGACTGAAGCAAATAACCCCATTGTCTAACCGTCAAAATACTGTGTTGGGAAGAGGGCTTTTACGTACACTCCTTTTCTTTCTTTCTACATACTTCTTATGTTTAAACTTAACTAAGCTTGTTTTGAACTTACTTTATTACTTTTTTTAATGTGGTGAGCTCTCCACTGCTAAAAATAGGCAAGGAAAAAAACACCATTACCAACATTGAATCCTTGATATATTACTGCCCGACTTCGTATGAAAATCAACTCATTGTTTCTTTTGATTGTATTTTCTTTTAAATAGATTCCATTATTGCTAAGTAATTGAGACATATATGCAATTATAAAATCACTTTCTATTTTCAAAACGAGTTACTTTGTTGTAGTTTACAGCATGAAGCACTCATAATTAAATTTCTTTTATATCTTCATCCGTAACTGATAGTGATAAATGTTGATGAGCTATGATGCAACTAATTAAATGAATTATTCATCTAACTACAAGCATAGAAACATTATTATTCATAGACATATTGAACTCAGAAGCCATAAGGAAATGCCTATTAAAGAATAGTTTTCTTCCGGCGTGATCTTCATCGTCCGATTGATATTTATTTCGCAGACATTTTCCTGTAAAATTTTGCTTTCTTTCCAGAAGAGTACTTATTAATTAAAATATCTATGCATGAGAGTATGCATACATGCATGTATTTATATACTTCGGGTGCAAGTATTTATTTTAACACACAATAGCGTTTTGGAAGTCGAGATAAAATTTAAGTATGCCAACAAGAACTGAAGAACTAATCTCTAATAGGTCCTCATCAGGAATATTTATCGGTTTTCTTATATAGTTTTCATCTCCTAAACAAACCAAACAATATGCTATCAGTGTTTCCTCCATAACAATGCAATTAGAGAGCGGGTTTTCAATGAGGTACTTCAAGCGTAGTGAGATTGTTACAATTTGAAGCAGAGATCAAGTGGCCAGAAGTTTATTAGATTCTCTTCCTGTTCTCTAGACGAGGAGTTACCATTTCTTTCAATAAACAAGGAAAAGAAAATAATAATGTAGCAAATATCGCTCGGAGCGATTTGTTATTTAATATACACCCCGGAAAACACACTGGAAATGCGGTGTTATCTACGCAAATTTCTCACGCGAGTTGAATGTGCGAAAGGTGATATTACACTTTTTAAAGATTCCTTGCCTCATTAGCAGAGCGAGGCAGGGAAGAAAAAGTTTTGTTTCCATTGCTTTTTATTTCGCGCGTGTTGCATGGATGCTTTATATGAGAGCGTTTTTAATCTGTTAGTTCAAAGAAGAACATTTAAAAAAAAAATGCTTCGGCACATCAAAAGAATTTTTTTATTTAACCTTGTAAATAAATTCCTTTAAAATGTATAACCAGACATGAGACGTTGTTGAGAAAAATAATAAAATGAAGATATATTTTTCTCAAACATTATTTCTCGTCACGCGAGCCTCAGATAAACAGCTACAGCTTTCAATTCTTGTTCTGGAATCATTGAACAGACTCTTTGAAGAAAAGAATTTGATACAGTTGTTTGAACTTCTTGAAACTTGGGAGAAACAAAAAATTGGTATATTTGGTGGATGAAAAAAGCTGTAAATAAGACGATTATATTGCGAGCTTTGAATTTTGGAAAATTATGTCTCCGTGCTACATTTGCGTGCAACATAAACGGCATTTATCTCTCTTAAATTGTTGGCGCTCGTATTTTAAAGGGTTATTTTCTTTGCGAAACTGTTCTGGTTATTTTTGGCATCGCTCAGAAGTTTTAAGAAACAGGCTATAAAAATGTGTATTTTTATAAGCACTGTGTCACGTTTAAAAAGCTTTATTTTGCTTTTAAATTATTCCCATGTTTTTAACACGCTTTTATTAGCTTCACTTGTATGTTTGTTAGTAACTCTTCTTTGGACAAATAGCCAGTGGCATATTAGAATTACTTACAACGTACAAATCAGAGCTGCGGATTGTAACAATGTTTGCACATGAATTTCCAGAAAGCACTCAAAATGTCTGATGCAAATAATGTAATAGAATACTAAGATACATTCCATTATAAAAATCGAACACACGCACAAAGATTTCATTTAAGAGTTACAAGTGTTAGCAATATTTAGTATCTAAATCTTATTTGAAATAAAATAATAGTTTAAAGAACTAAAAAAACATGCTTTAATAGCAAAATGACCTAAAAAGTTAAAAATAATCTTTGGATGACAAGTATATAAAATAATTGACCAAAAACTTAATTTTACTGTAATAGAAAACAGCGTGAGGGGGAGGCTTCTTATCAGTTGTCTTAAAATTTTTCCACTTGTTATCCGTGCAAAAATGTAAATAGGCAGCCCCCCACGCTTTTTTTTATTACAGTAAAATTAAGTGCTTGGTCAATTACTTTGTATACTTGTCATCCTAAGATTATTTTTAACTTTTTAAATCATTTTGCTACTAAAGCGTGTTTTTTTTAGTTTTTTAAACTATTATTTTATTTTCCTGTCCTTATTGTGAAAACATTTTTTCATTAGTAACATATTTTAATCAACAAAGAGTTGGAGTGGTTAAATAAGTATGAAATTTGAAATTTATCGACAGAGTAATTTAACAGTTTTTATTATTATTTTTTTATGTTTTTTTTTCTTTCAGATGTTATTTAATACCTTAGAAAAATTCTAAGCCAGCTCAAAGCTACATTGTGATACAATATAATTTGTTGTTGAAATAAGTATTTTAAAAACGTAACGTAAAATAGTGAAAAAACGCAATAAAATGTTCTTAATCGCTTTCTTTTAGAATTTTCGTTAGATTTTTACAACTCTGCTAGCATGTTTGTCGGGATATTTTACGCCGAAATCCTTTTGACTCAAGTTTACTGTTGAAACATTCCCTGACCTTCTTGACAGTTTCGAAGTGCTGAATAATGTATGAAATATAGGGAGGTTTTTATTTAAAGACATTTCGTTTTGTTGTCGGGGAAAAAATTAAAATAAGCTTTTATTCTTAAAGTTGACGAATCACAAGCTAGGCCACGGTAGAAGTTTTGCAAATTGAGTGCTATTGCATAAATAGCCCTAAATTGCCAAAAGTTTTTGTGCCTGAAGAGTTTGGTTCGAAACAATTTACCTATGTTTTAAGGAAAGAAAACTAATGGATAATGATAAATCTTGTAATTTTTCTTTTTTCTGGATATTTAACCCATATAGTTTAGTTTGATCATAACATCTCGTTTTATAAATGAAATACTTCAAAAAATAAAAAAAAATTTGCTACTAAAGTAGAGTAATATTGATTTCTTTAAAGCGTAAATAAATCACAATTTAAAAAAAGGAATATAAAAAGAATAATGATAAGACACTGTTTCAAGATTTTGGCTAGAGTTCCGAACATAGCAGTTTTGAGGAATCTCTTGTTTTTATTACAATTTATTTATTCTTCATCCAAGGAAGTTTTGCTCTTGGTGATTTGTTGTAGAAAAATGCGTTGAACAACAGCACGAATTAAAACACAATAGATTAATATTTACAAGCATTTGTGACAAATTAAGAGCCTCTATAAAATGTGCACCATGAACATATATGTGACGTGTAACGTGTCAGAATAGGAAAACATGTTTTTCAAGAGTTGGAATATGTCTACCAGCCCTTTTTTGCCGTAATTTTGATGTAATTAAATTGGCTTAAAATTGTACTCATGTTACCCAGCAGAAATTCTTTTCATTAAATGTAATTGTTAAAATTTTCAGAATCCATAGGAAAAAACCAATAGATTCAATAAACTGTTTTTTACCCAGACTATAGTCACATTTTTTTATTTGTAGTTTCTTTTTACTTCCTTTTACAAAAAAGGAAGTATTGTATTCGCGAAAAAATTTTCACCCAAAAATCAGTCTTAATTTCCATTTTTCTCACCCCCGAATGAATATTGATTTTTTTTTCGACTCGATTACACGTGGATATATGCCTGGGAACCTACAGACACCTGAAATATCCAGTTTGACGACCCCCGAGTTAATTACAACGAATATTCTCGTGACGTCCGTATGTATCTCGCATAACTCAAAAACGGTCTGTCCTAGAAAGTTGAAATTTGGTACGTAGACTCCTAGTGGGGCCTAGTTGTGCACCTTCTCTTTTGGTTGCATTCGGATGTTCCTAAGGGCCCCTTTTTGGGTGGAAATCATTGTTAATTTCGATGTAAACTCAAGTGGTGTTATAATTTGTCGGACACTCGGCGATATATCTCCAGTCTTTTGGTGGCCAAGTTCTGTTGCCAACTTGGCAGCAAATTTGGTGACTTTTTTTTTTAATTTTAAATTTGGTTTCAATTTGACCACTGTTGGTGATAATTAGAAAGTAAACAATTGAATCACATTAACATTGCCAATAATGGGGAAATGACATTAAATTGGAGTAAAAGGAAGTCATGTGATGCACACATCAGCTCGTTTATCTTACTTTCTCGTAAAAGTCAAAGAAAGAGGGAAAAACTTAAAAGAAAGCTTAGTGCATCTTAAAAATTTCGCAAAAAAACAAGAATTAAAAAAGTCAAAAACAAATAAAATAATTAAAAAATATGTTAAAAAATTAAAAATTGGTAAGTAGAGTTTTGAGATAGGGGAAATGTGTGTCTTTAACTGGCCAATTTGAACAAACCTTTTTTCTTTTTTTTGTTCAAAAGAACTCGGCGAGGAACGCTCATTCCCATATTTTCCTTTTTGATTTCAACAATTTTTCTTTCAAACAAACTATGTTGTACAAAGCTCTTGATAAAGATTTTTTGATTTAGTTATTTTATGAATATTTTTTGAAAAATTCAAAAACTTTGATCATTGCCCACAACACAAAAAAAAAAGCCACCAAAAATTGCATAAATTCTGAATATATTCTCAATTTTTTGGTTTCAAAATTTCAAAAAAATACTATAGAAATTGAAATACCATATCTTTTAGATTTAACCTTGATGCAAATGGATCGTTGCGGAGTTAGAAGCACGTGTGACAAACAATGTTTGTTACATTTTTTTTTTTTTTTTTTGAAAACGATTAAAGAATGTTTTAATGAAAAAAAACTACATTAGCTGCATTGCTTGAAATGTGCTACTACTTAATTTGTTTGTTTTTAATATCTGCTTACTCAGATGAGAGAGGAACATTGATGACATAATTGCAGTCATAGCTAATTAAAGAATGTTGATCAGATGCTACAAAGCTATGTTGGTATAAGGAAAAATAGACTCGTTTAGTTTGGAACGGATATTTTTGCTTCATTTTTTTTTCTTATCACTTATTTATCCCGAGCCAATATTTCAAGTAGTTTCTAATGTCTAGTAAAAAATTATCTTCACTAGTCTTTTCACTAAAGTTTCACTCAAATAGAGACAGCTTGTTTAGCAGGTCAAGGGAAGTACACCCCGTCTTATTCCACTTTGTTGAGTCCATGAGAAACACTCAATTCATTCAAATTGTTGTTTTAGTCACATTTGGCCATTCGTAATCTTTTTCGAATCGCTTATTCATCTACAAATTTTTCAAGTAGTGCTAAATATAGCTTCCATTATGGCCAATGTAAAAACTATCTCTACTGGTCTTTTCACTCAAATTTCAATCAGATACCCTAAACTTGTTTCATCCTTCAGTGGAAGTACATCCCATCTAGTTCCACTCTATAGAGCCTACGGAAAACAATCAATGTATTCAAACTGTTGTTTTAGTCTCATTTGGCCATTCGTCATCTTTTTCGAATCACTTATTTATCCTTTACCAATTTTTCAAGCACAGTGCTAAATACAGCTCCCATTATGGCTAATGTTAAAACTATCTCCACTGGTCTTTTCACTCACGTTTCAATCAGATACCGACAACTTGTTTCGCCCGTCAATGGAAGCACATCCCATCTAGTTCCATTCTATTGAGTCCATGGAAAAAAACAATCAATGGAAAATGAAAAGGCTTCGTACCTTCCAAACAATGATTAATGCTATCCACCGTTTATCAAGAAACGTTAGCATCCACAGTTGATTGACCGCAGTCTTCCACCACAATAACGGCGGATGATAAGTGAGACATTTAACTTGGAAACCGAACTCGACCCTTTATAATTACTCTCTCCTTCTGTTCCGCGCAATGTAGGCGTCCGATTACGATCGCCATCTTTTATGCATTCCTGGCTCCGCATTCTCAAATGAACGCAATTAAGAAACTGCTGGCTCGGAAATTTGCAGAATAGAAGAACTGAAGCGTACGGAACTGAGGTGCAAGCAGAGGTTCCTTTTCTGGATGTGTCGCTGAACCGTAACAAGTTAGGCGCGATGCTCTGAAAAAAGCAGTTAAGTGTTTTTGACACAAGTGCGAAGCCATTAAAATAATTTTATAGCGTACGGGCAGCCCAACCGAAGGAGTAAAACTTTTTACGATTTCCAGAGCTGGTTTTTTACAGCGCTCGTAAAATTCTGGCCAGGAATGACTCTGGTGAGGCTGCTGAGACGCTGTTAAGTATTTTATAATAAAACTGTAGGGCTGATTTTTGAAGTATTACAACCAGCAAAAATTGTTGGGCTTTTTTTTTCATAATTTGATCATTCATTCTCTATGCCAGGTGCTCAAACTTTTCACTTCCGAGGACCACTTGGAAAGCTTCCGATTCTAAAGCGAACCACATGTAACGGAAATATTATTTTCACAACAATTATATTAGGTGAAATGTGATAAATCTAAGTTTTCTAAACTAAATTTAGTTGCAACTATAAAAATGATATAGATTAATTTTGACTAGCTGTTCACGGCAAGAGCGGATAATCTCCCCCTCCTTGAGTCGAGATTCAGGAATTCTCCCTCGGCATATTTCCGATACTGAAGTTCCAAAAACGTAATTTTAGACTATGCTCAATAATGCTGCAAAAAAGAGGGTTCTTCCCTGGAATATTTTCAGAATCGTGGTCTTGAAAACACAATCGCGGCACTTCTCTTGATACTTTAGTGATAGGGATCGGAACTTGTAGTTTTTCAACGTTCAAAAAACTCAATTTTAGACGATTTTAGATGACATTAAATGTTGTTCGGGGGCTCTTCCCCTGAAATTTTTTGGGATAGAAGTTCAAAAGAAGCAGTAGTAGGACACTTTTGATGGATGGGATCCACCCTGGATGAGGTTCAGTGTACTCCTCAGAAATTTCTTACAAACGGAGGTCCCAAAAAGAAAAAATAAATAAATTTAAGATCAACTAAAATTTTTTGAATTTTTATGATGTTCGGGGGTAGTGGGTTGTTAACGTTAAAGTGGTGAGTATCTGAATCTGAAATCAATCGCCACCTCTTTGAATATTTTCTATATCTGCTTTTGGTTCGCGGACAACTAGAAAATTGCTCGCGGACCACTATTACTTCGCGATCCACAGGTTGAGAGTCACTGGCCTATACTATCACACCACAAAGCACGGCAACCGCTGCATTCGGCGAACGGGGGTTTGAAAGGTCGAAACGAGCAGGGGGCGGAGCCCCTAGTCATTTTTATTTAATTATGTTTTTGTAACTTTCGACTTAATGTCGGGTTTTTTCGGATTGCTCATCTTTCATTAGTACAATTCGGAATTTCATTTGGCAGTATCAAATTCGCCCTCACGCAGAAATTTAAGCTTGAGGATCCCTTAGTCATAATATCACTTCCTACGTATTTTACAAAATGAGTTGGCATTACTGAGCACAGTTCGTTGTATACAAGGCAAGAATTCTGAAATAGCTGTTCTGAGGCTACTCTTTCAAATTTTAATTTGAAGTTGCTGAAATGGTTCGTCCTACATTGTAATATTCTATGCAATATGATGAATTAGATAAATTTGCCAATTAGTTTGCTTCATCTATTTGCTATTTTTTACGAGGAGTTTTTCGCTCATTTTATGCCGAAAGAGGACAAAAACACAGTTCAATTATAAGTAAGGCACTTAATGATAAAAATTGTGGATCAAAGTTGTCCTGAGGCCCGTAAATGTGTTGATAGTTTCAACTGAAACATTTAATATGTTTTTTGCATAAATGATATTAATTTTTCACCGCGTTCATAAGGATTTTCTTTTCTATTCTTTTGAAATTCGTAGCACCACAAACTGTCAGAAGCACATATTTTATTACAAAGGAAAAACGTGGAATGGAATGTTTTACTTTTTTCGGTGGTGCCTTTAATCACCGCAAGGAGCGTGTTCAAGCTCTAGAATTGCGAGCTCTTGATACGAAAACTTTAAATTTGTCAGAAATAATTTCATGCTTTGAAACTACTTTACATAGTTCATTTAATAAATTCAAAGAACTTCTGGTTGCCATTTTACACTCGTTTACATAACGAATATAGATAAGTGGTTTGAATCAAGAGAAAAACTTATTACACAGGTACTAAATAAAATGTCGTTTATTGTAGGCCTTCGCGAACAAATACTTCGCTTCAAAGAAGTGGTTTGAGAGAGTCTTCAAATAATATACAATCAGTTTTTGACCAAAGTCAAAGGAACCTCTCGACTAAACGTTCCAAGAACAGATAGCCATTTCCACAACATGATTGCAACCCTTGAAATAATTACGACAAAAGCCCAATGTAATGACAAGAACAACTCTTAAATTTAAAGTTAATAATGATCATGACTATTTTCCCACTGTCTAATTATGGGCTAAATTCGAAAACATCACGTGATAAGAGAAAACACAATGCATTTTTTTCTTCCATTCCTCCGCAGGTTTATGAATGAGAAAAGCAATCACGCTGGATAAATATTAGCGCACGCAGAGCGAATTAAAAAACAATAAATACTCATTATGGAAGAAAACATTAAAAAAAGTTCGTAATGTGTTCAAACTTTCTCAAGAATCGAATCTTATTTGCCATTAATGTATGTGCATTTTTTTAAATGCTTATATTATGCTGTGTTCCATTCAGATTCTTATGCGTCGGTGAAGTGGATGTTTATGGGAAAAGATATATTTTAATAATTGAAGATAAACTATTATTGCTGTAGCTTAGATTGCAAAGAAAGTAATATCTTTTGAAATTTACTGTTCAACAATCTTGAAATATTTTCGCATCTTGTAATAACGTCATGGAATGGTTTTTGCTAAGTGTGTTTTAGCAAACGTTTTCAAGGAATATTGAAACTTTTTTTCTTTTTTGCAATTTCTGCTACATAAAACTTGCAATATATTTCATGATTTGTGCAAAACATAGATCACACAATTTTTCAAAATTTGTGCTAGAAGAGTTTTTTTCTGCTCGCCCCCCCCCCTTTTTTTAAATTTTTGCTTTGATAAAGTAATGTAATATATCTATTTTAATAAAAATCTTGAAAAAAAAATCGTAATTTGTGCTAAAACAGTCTTGAAATACATTTTTTCTTTAACATTTTGTGCTATAATAATGTTATGAAAAAATGTTCCCCCGTTTATACTACAGTATGACTATGCAATATCTTTCGCAGTTTATTTTATGCTATATAATTGTTTCCTTCTTTTTATACACTTCAACAGCACTATGTAACGTCTTTCGCAATTTTTATTGTGAAACATTATGCAAAAATATTTTTTTCTGCTTATACTATAACAGTCTGGTAATCCATTTTGCAATTTGTGCTGCAATAATATTGCAATATAGTTTTTCTAGTTTATACTGTAACAACCTTATGCAATATGTTTTGCAATATGTGTTATAACAGCGTTGGTTTACCGTACTCTAACTCTTTCAACGCAAAGATTATTTTACTTTATGATACAATACTTTACAGCGCTGATAAAAATAATTCCAAAATCAGTAAGAATCGGGATTTTATTGAAATCATCCGAATTATGATTATCAATATTATATTAACTTACTCCTCTCGCTTCAAAACCTAAAAGCCAAATTTATATTTTAAGCGATTGTCTTCAACTGCATAGCGTCAAGAAATAACTTCATCATTTGCTTTTTTGGTAAATTCTGCCTTTGCAATGATGAAAAGAAACTGGCTTGATATTATTATTCATAAACCCTTTTCAGGTCCAGAGCCCCTGTGGTTTACTTTTCTGCACAAAATGATCGGAGAAAAAGCAAAAAACAAACAAATAAAAGAATATAAAAATAAATATATATATATGGAGAGTGCACGTTACTACAGTAAATGGAAACATAACTTTCACGTAAAAAGAGACATCATAGTGCATTTAAAAAGCAAAATGAATTCATTAACTCGTTAAATAAACAAGTTTAAATGGAAGGATGGAGTGTTCCTTAATTTATCGGTGAGTCTTTCAGTCTGAAGAGAAGAAACCTATGGGTCGGGGATCTGTTCTATCATTTATCTCAACGAACTCTTCCTGGAGTTGCTTCACAGTTGCAGTCTGTACTACTATACCCCCTTCTCCGGAGAAATCCGTATTTTTTCTATTCCCGTTGCTTCATATTATTTGTGTTGTTTACTATTCTCACTTACTTCTGCTAGTGTTCTTTATTGTGCCCCTACAGATAAGTTCTTTAAAAATAAGAAGCAGCTTTTAGGGGCAATATTTTTAACAATTTCAATACAACTTAAAACGCATTGAATGTGCACAACATTTACACATTCATACTTACATTCATAGAAAACACACACACACAAAGGTTAATTAGTAAATTTTGCAATACCGTGACGCCCATGAGAAAAGATTGAATTTGGGTAATGACCAATTTAATGTGAGAGGAGAATTTTCTTCTTCCAAAAAGCAATACTGGGACCACGTTCTGTTGCGTTTGGGCACCAATTCATCCCTGATATATAAACATACAGTCGAGCCCGCTTAATGGAATATCGGATAATAGAATATCCCGCTTAATGTAATAAAATTCCCATGTACTACACCGTTGATGTGTGTTATTTTTATCCCGGATAATGGAATATCCCGCTTATTAGAATAATTTTTCCAGGCAAATTGCCTATTCCATTAAGCGGGCTCGACTGTATAACCTGTGGTGGGTCCATAAAATCATGAACTTTTAGCACTGAAAAAAAACTTTAACTTCAACTCAGGTTTAAAACTTTAACTTCAAATCAAATTAAAAATTTTAACTTCAAATCAAATGACAAATGTAACTGCAACTCAAATTAAAAACTTCAACTTCAGTTCAAATTAAGAACGTCAACTTTCACTCACGGGCGCCATTTCTTTGGTGCACGTGTGGTGCATCATAGATCATAGATGATTGCTCACTGTGTGAAAACTACAAAACATAGAATCGAATCTCCCTCCTGTTCCAAGTGCTCCTCTCAGTTCCCAAACAATTTGTTCCAATACTTGTTGCAATGGAATTCTCAAGTATTTGTGATTATGACCAATATATCATCCTCTTATAACGAAAGAGAAAAGGAAACTAACTCGCTTATTAGCAGAATTCAAGACTGAAAGAATAATTCCTACAAACGCTAATTTCGATCAACGAACTCCCAGCAGTCGGCTGTAATTAAGATCCCATTCACCATCTTCAACACATTGTCGTGTTGCGTGACCTGCACATTAAATACCTTTAAAAGTTGAGAGGAAAGAACGTTTGTAGTCAAAATGGCGCATGTCGGCAGCGAATGTTCATCAGAACCGCAAATACGGAAAGGGACGATCTCAAAAGAATTGACAGGGTACGCGAAATCAAAGTTCGTTGACTCTACGCAGCTTGGTTTTTCCCATAAGTTATTGTCAAAATATAATTGATTCAATTAAATATTTGTTACGGTACATCATAAAACCTAGACCTTAATATAAAAACTTTACGTTTATCAAAAACGTTTCCAAATACGCAGCAGCTACCATTTTATGATTCAAATAATGAAATCTAATTAGATTTTTTTTTCTCTTCAAGTAGTGATTAGTTAATTGCAATGATGATGAGTTTACTCTGCAATAAATATTATTATTATATGTTGATCACAAAGAAGTTCATTTATAATTTCAATATTAAAAATACTAATTATTCCTCAGTTCAAAGAAGCTCCAGTCAAGTAATTTCTTTCAAATCAACAAAAGAATATTTAGAAATATTAATTGCTGCATTGCATATTTGATTTTACAAAATTTAGTTGAAAACTACAATTTTTAATCGAAAGTTTTGCTACTTATATTTATACTTACTTATATTTATATGTTTTATATTCGCTATATTTTTACAGCATTAGAGATTTGTGGTAACTGAAAACCATTGCAAGGAAAGGATCATGCATTAATAAAAATAAAATGTGGTTACTAAATTTTTGGAGACTTAGAAATTGTTTCGTAGTTGCTGCAAATCTGCAAGTTCTCTGGAACAGCGATTATAATGTTCCTCACTCAAGAAGAAAAAAAGACCATCATAATAAAAATAATATCGTATATACGACATCTTTTAGGTGAAATTCGGTCAATTATTTTCATAAATTTCAACGATTTTTCTGGAATGTTTATTATCTCTGTAAACTGTTACGATAAGTACTTATCTAAATCTTAACATTGAAATATTTTTTGTAACAGTTCTTTAACACCAAGTTAAATCATTCATTATTATTACCATGCTTTGTAAAAAAAACGGGGGGGGGGGGTCTTCAGTCGTTCGCAATGGGGTCGTTTCCGAAATTTTAAAAGTAGTTTTTTCTGAAAGAGCATGCTTAAAAACATAGGATTTAACCATTTTTTTAAAATAATTTAACGAAGTTTACTGTTAAAAAAAAACATTTAAATCTTTGCGCAGACTTAATTTAAAAATAACTGTTGGGAAAATAAAAATATTTTCTAGGTCCATGTTTTTTTTTTTTTTTGCTCATTCTATCAACTTCAGTGACTAAATGTAGTACTTTTGACTGAAGGAAACAACCCCGTTTTTAGCCTAATTTCCCAATAAAAGTCAGAGAAAGAAGAAAAAAAGCATGAAAGAAGGCTTAATGCATCTTAAAAATATCCCGTAAAACAAAAAAAAGTCAAAAATAAATAAAATAGTTAGAAAAATATTGAAAAATTAAAAATTGGAAAGTAGGGTATTGAGATGGGGAAAAATGTCTGTCGGTTTGTCTGTCTGTCTCCCCCCCCCCCCCCCTAATAACTTTTGAATGAGTAGTCCGATTCGAACAATTTTTTTTTTTTTTGTTAGAAAGATCTCGGCGAGAACATCTCATTCCCATAATTCATTTTTTGATTTGAACAATTTTTCGCTCAATTTTGAATAGTTAAAAAAAACTTAACAGCGCCTACGGGGAAATTCAAATCAAAAATAAATCTTGAACTTAGAGGCGAAGTGGCTCCAAACAAACTTTGTAGGGAAAAGCTTTTGATGAAAAACATGTATTGAAAATATCTTTTTGATTTGAACAAGTTTTAGTTCAATTTTGAACAGTTCAAATCTCTTAACATTAGCGCCTAAGGGGAAACTGAAAGTCAATATAGATTTCGAACTTAAAGGCGGATTTACTTCAAACAAACTTTGTTGGAAATAGCTCTTGACGGCCTACTCCCGACTCCGACTCCTGTGCCCGAAAATTACTCGGACTCCGACTTCCTGACTTTGAATCTGACTTCGTAGCTTTTGCAAAAATTTATGCACGGAGGAAAAATGGCTGACTCCGACTCTTGGAATTTCGACTCCGACTCCTGTATCAAATAATAAGTCCTACTCCGTCTGTGCAAATATTGGCAGACTTGCGGACTTTTTGGGGAAATGACCGATTTCAACTCCGAGTCTTTGAATTTAAAACTTTCGGCTCTCGAATCTAACTCTTTTGTCCCAAAATCAGATGGACTCTGACTCCACAGCCATGGTTTTTACTGTGAAATAATTGTTTTAAATATGTTTTGATTTTATTTTCAAGCTAAAGTTTTAATTTATGCATTCAGTTTTTGGCTGAGAAATTCAGAGTCCTTTATGTTTCTACATAAAGATATGCATAGACGTTTTTTTTTTTTTTTGACAATGAAAATTATTTTTTTAAGTTGACATTTTATTGTTTTTATTTATTTTTGAAAGTACATTAATTCATTCTAAAAAAAAATTTTAGCAACAGGGGAAAAACAAACGATTTTTTTTTTTGATATGATTATTTTAATGAGCTTTTAATTTGAATTTTTTTTTTCCTTTTTGAAAGCGGTTGAAGATTTTTTTTTATTGGAAAAAATGTGTTTAGCTGCTTTGTTTGAAAGGTGCTGCTATTTTATTTATTATTTTATTTATTTTTTAAGTATCTACTTCTTTAGATGAGTGAGGCATACTTTATTTCTCGAAATCAGCTTAAAATATTAAAAAAACGGTTTGAAACAATTTACGATTTTAGCTAATTTTGAGAATACTGATCAGATACTAGAAAGTCGATATTGGTATACGGGAAAGTAGGCTCGTTTAGTTCTAGACAGAACTTCTTGTTTTTTTTTTTTTTTCTCACAAGTATTTAACGGTTCTCGCATCGAAAGTTTTTCCCCCCGCAAAAAAAAAAAGAAAAAAAAAACATAGAGAGAGAGAGAGAGAGAAAGAAAGAAAGAAAGAAAAAAAATCTCACCGGTTCGTAAACAGAATTCACATGTTTTAAACGGTCCGCAAATGCGAGGAGTATTTTTTACGAAAAATAAAATAATAAGTTCAAAAAAAGGAAGAAAGAAAAGAAATTAAAAAACGTCCCCGATCCACGAATTTCTGTGCCAATCCGCGTTTCAAGAAAGATTGTGAAGCGTTGCTTCTAGAACTAACTTAAAGTGTCGGTTGAATGAAGTCTAGAGTAAGACTTTTCTTTTTTTTTCTTTCTTCCCACGACTCGTACCAATGAGCACTTATTTAGACTGTCAACGGAAAACAAAGATTAATAAAACTGCAAAACCACAGCCACCTTACCACTGGGAAAACTGAACAGTCTACCTTTTTACTTAATGATTTTTCAGCAATGATACATCTTTTAAATTTAGTTAAACAGAACAGAAGTAATTGCATTTTACCTTGATTGTGATAGAGATGACAAATACTCAAGTTGGAATATTTCTTGACCAAATCTTTCTCTTTAATCCTAACAACGCGTTGCTAGTGTCTACAATGAAATCCGCAGTCTATTTTCGGTCTATGATTATATACACTGCTCAAAACAATTAAAGGATATTGAGGTTTTGGGTTGATTTTGAACCTGGAGAATTTTTTGGATGATTGATACATATCTACAGACGTAGTGAACTATGTAAGACAAAAATTACATTTGTATGGCAGAAAAAAAACTTGTTTAAAAACTTTTGGGTAGAAAAGGGAAAAAACGCACTTTGTGCGTATGAGAAAAGCGAGAAAAAATTGGGGTATCCTTAAAAGAAAATCCCTTTTAGTAGGGAGTACGGTAACCCCGGACGGCCAGCAGTATACACCTCTGAGGCATGGAATCAATGAGGCTATTGATGGAGGGCTGGGGTATTCTGCTCCATTCCTCCTGAAGAGCTGTTTCTAGTTCGTGGACAGTTTGTG
Organism: Uloborus diversus; assembly: GCF_026930045.1. Taxonomy (NCBI): domain Eukaryota; kingdom Metazoa; phylum Arthropoda; class Arachnida; order Araneae; family Uloboridae; genus Uloborus; species Uloborus diversus. The sequence goes on along the minus strand of NC_072737.1, from coordinate 77,161,587 downwards.
GAGGTGGTACGCGTCTGGAAACTTGTTGCCTAGAATGTCCCAAAGATGTACTATTGGGTTCATATCTCGAGAACACGCTGGCCATTCCATTCGTATGATTCCTTCCTCCAAAAGAAAATCATTCATCAAGTTAGAATAAAGTGGTCTGAAATTGTCGTCCATTAACATAAAGTCATCTGAAATTACTGCATTGTAAGGGACTACAATAGGTCTGAGGATCTCCTCCCTACTTTGACGACCGGTCAGAGTTCCATTCGGAATGACATGCAGATCGGTACGTCCATCAATGAAGATGCCAGCATGTACCATTGCACCAGCACCACAAAATCTCACACTTTCGGGCACGAACGCTGGTTTGTTTCTAGTGCCACGTTCCCCTAAGATGAAAATACGCCATTATCAGGATAAAGACATGAACGGGACTCGTCAGAGAAAAGAATATTGCTAAATTAATTTTTTCTCCAATTCACATGCTTTGTTACTCACTCCCTGTAGACCGACGCTGTCTCGCAGCTAATGTGACACACACCATTGGTCGACGAGCATACAGACCTACAGCGTGAAGGCGATTTTGCACAGTTTATGTCAAAATTGTGGTGCCAGTACCCAAGCGAAGGTGTCGTTGTAGTGGAGTGGCATTCATACTTCGGTGCCTCCGAGCCGTTAAAGCTAAATAACGGTCTTCATTGAGCGTTATTGACCGTCTGCGACCTTGCCCTGATCTTCGACCAGCATTTCCAGTGCCTAAAAAACGTTTCCATATCCTAGAAATCACTTAGCAAAACTCCAATAGCTTCTGCTGCCTTGGTTTGTGTTTGGCTCCCCTCTAGCTTGCCAACCACTTTAGAAGCTTCTGGTTCCGTTAAATGAGTTCGTTGAGGCATCGCACTCATCGAAACAACGCGCTTACTGAATGTCAATCATTCTTTTCTGCTTTGCCTTACAATAAGTTTAGAGCGAAGTCTCATTCGCCGACGCTAAAACATCGTCTTCGACGTCAAACTCAAAATTTGCATATTGCGATGTTTGAAATTAAGAAAAAATTTCATTTGTAACTCCCTTCTTCGATTCTATGCAAAAAAAAAAAAAAAATGCTAATACCTTTTTTGTACAAAGACTTACAAAATCCTTTAATTGTTTTGAGCAGTGTATATGGCTTTCTATATATATGCATATCTCTTATGGTTCTGTTTCATCTGAATTTACATAAGGTAGATGCGGATAATAAGCGTGTGTGTGTGTGTGTGTACTTTTTGGATTTGGAAGAGAAACCTTTCATTGAGATAAAAAGTTTCCAGATTGATGCTGAAAACAAAAGCTCTTCTACTGATCTATGAAAAAGCTGTCGTTTAGTTATATCATTGAATGAAGTTTTCGCTGAAGAAATACGGAAAATTTTTTAAGTAAAAAATTATCTATGCCATGCCCTAGAACTACCTTAATTTAATTAAGATTAATAATCCTGAAAAGCTAGAAAAAAAAACTTATGAATTGTTCAAAAGTTCAAAGAAACGAAATTTCATTGTTACTTTTATAAAAATATTTAATATGACTAGAAAGTCTCCCTTCAAGATATGACGGGTGAAAAATTGCTTCTACAATTGAACGAAGCCATTGCCTGTTTCGCGATACTTTGATAGTTGAAATTGTAACCCCAACTCCAGTGGATTAACCCTAAACTCCAGTAGGTAGCGGCCATTGTTGACCATTTTTTTGTTTTTCATTCCCCTGAAATGACACAGTCTTACCAGTAAAACAGTTAAGTTACCGGATCGAGTTCAGCCTTGTCACAATAAAAACCTTTCCCTGCATGTTAAACATTACCAAAACAAATTATCATGCCGTGGCGCGAATTTTATTGTTGAAACTCGTATGGTAATCGATCATTGGCTATTATATATACGAGGACAAGTATCTTTGAACTAGATTTGAGACAGAATAATTCATAAGAAAATCATTTATTTTACAAAATCTTGACAACGTAATAACATGAAATTTGTATAAATGCTATTGAAATATTTCGACAATGGATGCGATAGGAAGAACGGAAGGATACTTTGCATGCACGCAATGTTGAAAGGAGGGGAACGATTTGCATAACACTTATTGCTGAATGTGTACCAGAATTTACTCACGCGAGTTGAAAGGGCATAAGCAAATTCCTCCCTCATAGTTGAATTGAACCGAATACTATAACCCAGTTTCGATCCGATGGTCAAGATTCGCCTGAATGGGGTTGGTTTTTTTCCGTCAGTAAAAAGTCACTGAAGTCTTAGTCACTGAAACTGATAGAATAAGCAAAAAATAATAATAATAATATGAAGCGAGGAAAAAAAACTTTCATTTTCCCAACGCTTAATTTTTCCTTAATTTTTTAAAATGTCCGATTTTTAAATAAGCGTGGTCTTTATACCGTCATAAATGATGTACTTTGGCGCATCTGTCTACCGCGTTTCCACGTATGATAATTCAGTACGAATTAAATATTGCGCTCTACGCTTGCTATCAACCATATCGTTGCCAACACATGAGAGTAGAGAAGCGAATTAAATATTGTGCTCTGTGAATGGCAACAGTGAATGGCATTTCATCATTTGTGATTTCATCGACAGAAGCTTTCACTGTACCACAGATACAGTGAAAGCGCACCGATTAAAGTAGTTTTTTTTTTAATATTAAACTTAGTCAAATTACTTGAAAAATGGTCAGATCCTATGTTTTTAAGCATGCTCTTTCAAAAAAAAAAAAAAATACCTCTAAAATTTCGGAAACGATCCATTATAAAACCAAGCCTAAAACATATTAAAATTTTGAAACGAAAGCAACGCACTGCCAAATAGGTAGTACTAAGTAGGAACTAAATGAAGGATAACAAAGTGTCCCAAACACGCCAATTATATTTTAAAAAAAAAGCCTTTAAAACAACACGTAACTTGCATTACAATGAGATTTTTTTTTAAAAAAAAGCAACAATAACCAAATAAGCAATGGGATAATAAGCCTAGAAAAACATCAAGGTGTAAAATTTAAGCTTTACATCGCCAAATATAGTTTCAAATACATAAGTCACTCGAGTGATTTTTTTTTATGCATAAGGAATTACAATATAGTAATATGTAAGATGGGACTTGGTATATTATCGCCTGATAGTACATGTTTTTCTTGATAATTAAATTTACGTTGTATATTTTAGTATCAGATATCCAAAGGTTATCCGTCTGTTTTAAATTTCAACCTCGCTTTTTTCAAAAATTACTTGAAAAGTTTTGAACCCTATAAATAAAACTTGACCTAACATTCTACAGATACTAGTTTCGACTGTCCCATTTTGTACCACTGGTACAGATGTCAATATCTTATCAGCAACGTCTGCTGCCGTCTTGGAGCGGCATACTGAATCTAAAAACACCCCAGAGCCACCCTTACTATCTCCACCTGTTGCCATTTAAAAACATGACAGTAATTGCTGACGCCTGAGGCTGTAATTATTCACCAGGGACCGCCCCAGGCGCACCGGATGCTGCCCTTATAGAGGTCACGCAACTTTTACTTTCATGTACCCCGAAAAGCAAGGGCGACGAGTAGAAGGGGTTGGGGGGGGGGGGGGCTCGGCGAGCTACTGCTAATGATGGGAATATTACATGAAGGGGATAGAAATATTATCGCTCGCGCAACGATAAACAAATGTCTTTTTGTCGACGTTTAAGTGGAATATGCTGTATAATGTGGTTCACTGTACCTCTGGTTGGAATTTTTTTCTTAATTTTTTGTAGTTTTTTTCTCGTATTTTTTAAGTGGGATTCTTATCAGTGTTTTCTTTACTTTTCTTCCTGTGCTCAGAGCCAATTGTACTCTTGCTCATTATCAGTTTCTTTTGCAGCAGCTCGTGAGTCGTGAATAACTCATCTGTTTATTTTTTTTCCGGACAATGACATTCATTGCGGCTCATTCGGTCTGCATGAATGTCAAAAGGTATGAAATACAACCTACATATATATACGAGTGTTAGTTTCTTTTTCTTTTTACTGTGATTCAACGAAGTAGATTTAATCTTCTTTTTGGGCGCAATTAAAATCTTTATTGCACTCTCAGGAGACATTTTCCACACTTGGATATCAAATTTCATTTCAGGTAGCTGGCATTGGAAAAGCTTCAGCCAGTTAAAATACATGAGCTAAATCATGATTTAGTATTGATATCAATAGCTTCGGAAAAGGAGATGATCCCCGGGTCCGGAGCCCTCCCTTGAAGTTCAAAATTAAGATGCAATAATTTAAATTAAAGTTATTCCATTCCACTTAGAATACTTTTTTCATCATCTAATCACTTAACGTTCTGCGTGTGTAAAATTAAAATCTCTGCTTCAATTAATTTTTCCAAGTATCAGAGTTGATTGATTTTGAGTACGACACCAGCCATGAGGAATTTCCAGCTGCACCACTGATTGATATGACTGTAAATACTTTATATAAGTGCGTTGAAGGATTTGAACTGACCGATTTAACAAGTACACAATAGGAAATTTGATGTTTGGAATATCTTAAACGTCTGGTAAGCTTACTGTTGACGCTTCAAGTGAAGCAAAGGTTAAACACATTTTAAACACATTTGCAGGTGATTCGAAGCTTTGAAAACATTGTCCTGACAGATGAATAGAAAACCTTAAAACATCTAGAAAATAAATCGTAGACTACATTGGTAAAGCTGAGGTTAAAACCATTTTCTTCATTTTAAATTTGGAGTTTCAATATGGATGGTCTGATAATTCAATAACATTGTACTTTGAGAGTGTATCGTGTATTTATTCATTCTCTGCATAGGAAAACTAATGTCATGTTTAAACCTTGTGAATGATTTATTGGAAAGATTAAATTCAATGACTATTTCAAAACATATCAAAGTATTAGGATAGAGCTTTGTTGCTTACATAAAGATATGTTCGTCGCTGACAGTTATATTAAGCAGAGTTAAAACACATTTTCCTCTCTTGATCATTGATTTTAATGTGGTTAAGCAATGCATAGCATCAGATGTATTTGACTGAAATTATTTCAACCAGATCAAGTTTTCCTGGCGCGAAAATAAATGCAAATTTAACAGATTTATTTTCTAGGAAATATTTACAAATGTAATTGAAAAAACAATTTCGCCAAAAGAAATCAAAATGCAAAAACGTATACTTGTGTAGAGATGAATTTTTCGTGGAGTAAAAAACATTATACGACCGAACTTTTTAAACTAGGAATTTTACATCACAAAAAAAAAAGCATCAAAAACTTGGAAAAAAAAAAATCACCAACAGTGTAGGGGTGTGGTATACGAAAAAGTAACCCTTACACTTCTGAGGTAACTTTTCGTTTTATATTTTTTGTTCAAATTTGGTATTAAACGCATTTAAAAAGACTAGACGTTAAATCCCGGTTATCACAAATTTGCCATTTCAACTGCGCTTGCGCGCGGACTTAGCTTTTTGACCTTTCTGTTTTAAGATTTTGTGTTGCTTGTTTATATTTAGACTGAGCTAGAGTCCTAACAAATTAATGAAAGCGATTAGAATATTTTCTCAGCGATTTCGTGATGTATTATATGAAACTACGGATATGAATAACTGATAATCTTTATAATGTAAAGAGAAAAATGACACCTCAATATTTATTGGTTTGGAAATATTTATTTAACATAAACGTAAAATGCGTTGTGTACTTAAAAAATGATTGGAATATGAGTACAGATGTTCGTCATTTGCGGATATTTTACGTTAGGCGTAAACAGCTTAGTATTATACATTTTTATTTAGGTTGAGGGTTCGGCTTTGTAATAGAAGTGTTGCTGCGATTCTAGTACGCTCTTCTAACGTTAAAAATTTGGCCCTGAAAAGGGACAGAAAAATCAGACATCGAATCCATTAATAATTAAGACGCAAAACTCAATCTTTACCAAGGACTAAAAACTAAATCAGAGAAAGCTTTGTGATTTTTAATTTTTATGTTTCCATCTCATATTTATTAGCAAACTCAAAATGTTTGTAATTAATTTTAGCAAGATTTTTGAAATAAGCGAAGTCCGCGCGCAAGCGCAGTTGAAATGGCAAATTTGTGATAACTGGGATTTAACGTCGAGTTTTGAAAAGTGGCGGTTGTTTAGGAAATTAAAAAAATCATCAAAAACTCTTGGTTGAAAATTCAATTTCTCGGAGTAGCGGTTCAAAGTATACGAATTATAGTATCGCTCTGATAAGTTAGGCTATGACGTTGACAATGTTTTCCTATTTTTTGGGTCATAGGGAAGGGTAATGGGCCCTGAGTTGACCTGGGATACTTTCGCAGTAGTTCTGAAAAAATGTTCCAACTGAAATCTGCGCCAAAAACACGACTCGTTTTGACGCCATTCCCCCAAAAGAGGTTGTCAAGGGAAGAACATTGTCAAGGGAAGGTCATGGTCCAACTGACCAGAGTCGCACTATACACATTTCAGTAATTACATATTTACTGGAGGAATACGTATAGCAATAGCCAACAAGACTCACTTTGACCCTGTAATTTCATAGAGAAATAAATATTTCATTTGAGAAACTAGGTTTGAAATATTGCTTTGGTTCTTTTAAAATCTGATGCAAGAAGTTTCGATTCGAAACAATAAAGAGGCAAATGGCACGAATCATTACTGAAATATTTAACGATTTGTAATGAAAACATGCCATTATAATTCTCACGCGATGTATTTCGATTTTGAGAGTACATTTGTTCCAGTAACCTAGTTTCAACAGTGCTAAGCTGCACACGGTTATTAAGTACCTGATAGTTGCAAAAATTTCGATGCACGTGACATTTAGAACTTAAGCCAAGGTTAATTGAGTCTTAACACAATAGTGCAGATTAGTAGTTTTGTATTAAGTTAGTTAAAAGATAATAGTAAGTGATGCATATTGTATGTGCAGTTACAAGTGAAAACTGTATTTATTGAAATTATAATTTGAAAAATGCGTCTTGGCATTCGACAAAGCATTCTGTGAATTTTTTTCCTCTCCAAGGAAGCATGAGTGTCACTCCATAGATACATCTGCTGGTTTAAAGCTAATAAGTCTAAAAAACATCGTTTCGTTTTAAATGAAGGGATAATTTCGTTTTATTTTTAACTAGAGGTACCGCACGGCTTTGAACCGCACGGCTTTGCCCGTAGTTGAAAATTAAAAGGTCATTCGATTCGCCTGTATATTTACAAATAATGGATGACGAATTTCTCGCCAATTGGCTATGTTCATTCGCTTTCCCATTCCACGTCACGATAATTTCGTAATTTACTCGTCCATCTTATGATAATTTTGCTCCGGAAAATGTTCTTAAAATTGAAATAGAAAAAAGAACAAAATCGAATTTTCGAAAAATCGCTTCGAGGTGCACACCCCCATGCTATAAACTAACTTTGTGCCAAATTTCATGAAAATCGGCCGAACGGTCTAGGCACTATGCGCGTCACAGATATCCAGACAGACTTTCCGTTTTATTATTAGTGAAGAAGATGAAGGGAATTAGTTAAGTGATAAATTAGTTGATCATATGGCCATTAGTAAATCAAAATAATTGCTATTATTTGGAATTCTTTCAAAACATGTTAGTCGAAAGCATACATAAATTACAGACATTCAGGGTATCTTTGAACCGTCTTGAATCCATTGCAATCTGCATAAATATATATACACTTTTTTTTTTTTTTTTTTTGAAATATTTCAGATGAAAATTTTGAGTTTATCTAAATAGTTTTCAATAGTCCAATTTCCGTTTTTTTTTCCCTTTTAAACAAGAACATGTAATCACCTGTCGTATTACCAATTTATTCCAAATACTGAACCGCAGAAGATGATTCTTTATTTTTCAGTGAGTACGTGATTTTCGGATAAAAAAAAAGTTTTATTTTTCAAGTTTGATTAATTAGATCTTTGAATTTTAATGTTTGCCTTTGACGAAATGAAACACCTCTTGACTTTGAACTTGGTTTCTTGTTTTATCGTTCTGTTTTGTTGCCGTACTCATAAATCTTAAATTCTAAAAAAGTTATGTTTTTTTTTTTAATTTTATCAGAAACAATTGCAAATGAAAATAATATTTTGACACACAAATTGCAAAATATATTGCCTGCACGGGTTTCAGGGTCACAAAGAACAGTTCTTTCGATGCGAAAAAGTTTTGATCTTCAGGAGGCATGAGCAATCACTGCTCATTTTGAGTGCCAGTTACCTTGTTTCTGCTGTCAAAAGTGGAAAATTTTGTCAAATGTTGAGCTTATTAAAATAAATAATAAAATATAAGTCAATAATTATGCCATTAAGATGCGTGTTCGCAGGGAATGAAAATAAAATGTATTTAATTTTACAAAAAAAAAAGTAGTAATATTAATCCAATGTATGTTATGAAAGGAATTATAATCCATTGTTTGAAAAAGTCGCATACTACTCTACGGAAATTTCCATGAATCTACAGAAACGGTGTAAACCTCTCCACACTTATAGTCAGGCCCATAATTTAAATTTTTTTTGTGGGGAAGGGGGGGGGGACAAGGGATTGTGTTCAACACATGTCTAGCAAAAGTACATACAAAAACGCCTAATTTCATTATGCTTCTATAATCCAGGGGGATAGAGGGTAATTGATCATCTAAATGACGGGTATGCTTATTGTGACACATCAAGCTGATATTATAATTCAGTAGGATTGTCACCACACGAAATTCTAAGCAGTTTTTCAAAGTAAAAGTAAAGAAAGAAATAGGATTATGGTAACAAGTGATTCTTTTTCTGAAGAGTCACCACAGCGTAATCTGTAATCAAAAGCTTGAAATTGACTCAATGTTACCGATTTACGACATTCATATCCAAAGAGGAGCGAGGGTTAGTTGAAATTAACCCACACGCTAAATTCCTTAGTTTGAACACATATCACATATCTTACTATGGTATTTTATATCTGTGTAAGGACTTATAACCAGGGCTGTGGAGTCGGAGTCGGAGTCGAAGAGTCGGAGTCGGACTGATTTTGGGGTAAAGGAGTCGGAGTCGGAGTTGTTAGAAAACTTGCCGACTCCGACTCCGGGTTTCTTTTTTTCTTTCCTTTTCATTGACTCTCCTTGCATTTTTTAAAAACTGACTACCAATTGGTTCAATTACATGTATAAAAAGATACTAATGAGAAAATAACTGCCATTATGGCAATCAGCTAGCCTGAATGCTTACCGAACTTACTGTAGCCGTCCTCTAGTTTGCTTGCTTTTTAACTTAACTAATAGCGACTGTCAGCAAACGGTTTTGTTGCCTAACATTTTCAAGTAATCACTTTCAAATAAAAATAGAAATATAGTGTTTTGTTCGATCTCAGTTATAAAATAGCGAAAGAAACGTAACAAATTAATAAGTCGAGGCTCGTAGCTAAGGTTGAAACGTTTAAGGGTGATCGACAAATTCAAAAACGTTCTGGCGCGAAAGCACGAATCCAAAAGATCCGATGAAAAATAATCTAATGTTTTTTTTTTTATTAAGACTATTTCTATAAGCTTGGTTCTCACTAAAAAGTATGGAACAAAATAAGTGTAAATGATTTCTTGATTGCAACACTCAATAATTGCAGCTAATCTTAAAATCTTAATATTAAGGTTAATTCTAAAGCAGACAATAAAATTTAAATTAAAAATTTAGCGAAGAAGAAATATAGGTATAGTAAAAGCTATTCGTACAAATTTGTATACCGGCCGCATTTTGTGTAAAATTAGCTCCTGATGTATATGTGCCCTATTTTCGTTGAAATTTGATTGATGAAATATAATCTAAAATATATTCGCGAAAATTTTCAGAATTAAAGTATTTATAAACTCTGAAATTAACTTTGGGTGTCATCTACCTGATGGGTGTCACCCAGGGAAAACCACCCCCTCTCAAGAACTTGGATTTAGAAAAAAAAAAAAAAGCTTTTTTTCTCTCAAGTTACAGCTTTCAAAAATTGAAAGCACACGATTTGATCAATATCTATTTGTTAAACATTAAAGGGGGGCAAATTGCAGATAATCCTTTTCAAATTTTTTAAAAGGGATTTTTAAGTCATCTCACTTCTTAATTCGTAACTGTTGGAAAATTTGATTTTTAAATTGAATTTCTAACGTTGTATGCGTCTTGTGTTTACAATAAAAAACAAAATGCGAAATTTTCATGAAAAGGAATCAATATTTCAATCTCTGTTTAGAGGTTTTCCCCCTTCCCCTGAAGGGAGAGAGGGAGTTGAAAAAATACAATTGAAAAAATCAAAAACATCCGGAGTCGGAGTCGGGCGTTTCAAAATCCAGGAGTCGGAGTCGGGGTCGGAGTCGGCCATTTTCCTTCCGACTCCGCAGCCCTGCTTATAACCCCACTTCGCAGAAGGTACTTTCTGGTTGCGTCATCCGTACAGTACAAAAATTAAGGCAGATGTATTCCATTCATTGAAAGTAAGTTTTAACTGTTGTCATAACTATTTTAAATTATCGATTCATAAATTTATCCGCATTAAATTTCAACTCGTCTCCAGAGGTGGTTAATCAAAGTATCTGCTTACTTATCAGAACCATCACAGTGATCTGGTTAACAAGCCTTGTGTGACTGCTTTATCACATCTAAAGATCGTCAGTGGGCGAGTATATTGTCTTTCTAAACGACCCCAAGTAACCCCTCATGTCGGCGGAGACGAATCATCACTTGACCATCAAAAGCATTGTCTCTGAATCTCCTCCTCTACAGTTGACGTTTGGCCCTGAAATGGAAGACTTTTTTTCTGCGTCCGAAACACATCATTGAAAGACTCATTTTGAGAATGGGACTGTCAAAGTGTTCTGCTGCTGAAGACATATCCTTGTCAACAATCGTGGGCGAGGAGGTTTTTTTTTTTCATATCTTAAGAGCTTTCTCGCTATAGTAACAGATTTTCATTTTGTACGAAAATGCCATAATGTGCATGATATTGTTGACATGCATGTCAGGAAAAAGACTAAGTACTTTGACATGCAATGATTTTAATTGAACATTTCAGTACAAACTGGTTGTTCTAGTCTCAAACCGCCAAGAAATGATATGAAAACATGCATGTCCGCAAGTAGCTCGGACATTTCTTTTTCGCACATAATTTATAAAATTGAATGTTCAAACTCGTAAAAGTAATTTGCTCTCTTCAAATAAACGAAACTAAAATTTAGAAAAACATAAATTCAAATTTTTTATTTTTTAATGTGTTTTACATACATTTAAACAACACTACACTAAAGACAATCGAGTGTCTCTAGTGCGGTGTTGTTTAAACTGCTCATGAGATTCATTATGCATTAACAAAACATTTGCTGCATTTCTAGCATGCAGTTGAAATTTTTTGTTATAAGCATTATATTTTTCTGGGTGTGAAAGTCCATTTTCAGAGAAACTGCAATCTGTGAATGGACAAAATACTGCTCAAGGCAAGACAGTTTAGTTAAATATATATAACAGTGGAAAAGAGCGATGCAATTGCTTCACAGGATAGTTCGACTTCTGAGAAAACACACGGTATGAGACTGCCCCATTGAGAAGGAATAACATTTATTCTGAACTCTTGATCACACTACTCAGGATCCACCGGACCTAGTTAAACAAATGGCCCTGGAAACTATACATAATATACCACATTTCTCCTTGAAAATCTATACAGATGGAAGCAGGGGAGAAGATGGCGTTTCGGGCAGTGGAGTATTCATTCCTACTCCCTCTGGGGCCTTGGAATTTAAAATCAGAAACCCGAATTTCTGTTCAGTATTTAGATCAGAACTGATTGCTATCAGGAAGGGTCTGCAGTGTGCTGTTCAGCGGGAGGAGTGTTTCCAGGAAATCTGGATTTTGACTGACAGTCGTGCCTCAATACAGCACCTCGCTAATTGGAGTAATGTGGGCGACAAGACCAGCCTGGACATTCTGAGTCTACTACATACTCTTTCATCAGGACATACAATTCACTTTCAATGGATCCCTTCCCACGTTGGAGTTGAGGGTAATGAAAGGGCTGACTTTTTGGCTAGATCTGCTGCTGCGGAGGGTGTGAGCCCTTGTGGAGATCTTACTTTCAGTGAGATCTCCACAATTTCAAAAATGGAGCTCAATCGCCAATTTAAAACACCTCCCAGACACGCCTGGTATTTTGCAAAATGTCCTGGTGAGTCCTTTAGACTCAAGGGTAGACTCCTCCAGACAACATATTCGAGATTTCTGAGTGGCCACACAAAAGCTCTTAGATTCTCTGGGAATATCAAGACTTTTCCGGAGTGTCACTGGTGCTCTGCTGGAGAGGTTTCACCTGAGCACATTCTATCTTGTTTGGGTTTTACGAAGGACGAGGTCCTTAGTGACCCATTGCTGTTCTTGGATTTTTTGCAGATATTTGGATTCATGGGGGTTGTTTAGCATTGCTAAACATGCCCGAGATAAGTCAAAAAAAAAAAAAAAAAACATTTATTCTACTCTAAGGCTGCCCCACCTAAAAACAGTCGATTTTTTAAATCCATATAACAGATATAAAGCAGCCCTTGACCCAGTACCTCTATAGGAACTGATTTGTTATGGGAATACGGAGGACTTTGTGACCACAACAGGTTTTATGTGCAACAGTCACCATTAATGCACGCGGAGGTTCTTCAACCGTCTAGCTGCGCCTCTGCAATCACTAACCCAACGCCTTTCCGATCGAGTAACCACCAATACAAAAATAATGACGATTGAAGAACAAATATAACATCGGAGGTTATATGTCGGAGGCCTGATTAAGGAATAAGTTAAGGAATGTTGAAATCGTTCATAAACATGGATTTCATTTGATTTTATTTTCAACTGTATCACCACAAGGAGTATGTGTTGACGCAGTATAGTCAACTAAGGCTCTTGCACCAAAAAACCCAACCCAATGAAACAAATAAACAATAAGAAGTATGTGAGAAGCTGTTAAAAGATACATAATAATGTCAAGCCTTCTCGCTTAAGCCAAAATCAAGGAAACCGTATTTCGTTATGTAAACCTCGTGCTGTCGACATTTAAAAATACTTCACACTTTTCTTTTTTTTTTCCTGTAATATGCGCATATGTGTGTCAATTTAAGCAACACCTCCGGTTGATTTAAGTAGAAAACCATAGTTTTACCATAGTTTCTTCGATTATGTTGCACACAAATGGTTTAAGCTCAACAGGATTCTCTCACGGGAGTGCTCACTGCACCAATCCCTCTGAAGAGCACTATTCCCTGAGATGCCGTCCCAAGCCATCAACCTCGACGGAAGGACTTGACACTGCTTCTTCAGATGATGCGTTATTCCCCAAACCCTCAACGTCAACGGAGGGACTGCCCAAGGTAAGGATCGCCGAGATTGTGAAGAGAGCCATCGTTGAACTTAGCAATCCCAACGGATCTACAGAACTGGACATTCTGGAAATTTTGGAGAAAAACAATGAAGTCGATGTGGACGAAACAGACGCCGAAATTGTTTTATATCTGTTGAATGCGGTAAAAAGAGGGACTCTCATTTGTGAAGAAGGTCGTTATAGGATTCGAAAAAAGAACAGGAGGATACGAAGAAGAATGTAATTAGAAGTAAAGCTCGAAAGTATGGCAAAAGAGACAATTCAGAATAAATCATGTTTTTACTATTTAAATCCAACAAGATTTTTTTAACTAATGATTAAATTTGTACTATATTTAAATTAATTACCTTTAACTTGTCATGTAATATCATAAGTTTTCATACTTGCGTAATAAATAATCTCGAGTTAGAACCGTGTATGATAAACATGGCGATACATTATTAAAATGTCCTGTATGTAAACTTTTGTTTCTGAAAAGTCTTGGAGTCTCGGTGATAACTAAGGCAAAAAAAGAAAGAAAAAATTCTGTACATTATTTCATTTACCATTTCACTGCAATAACGGAAAGGTTATCGTAATGCAGATGACTTTTTGACGAAAAGAAATTCCCATTGCAGAAATAGCTGTTGCCATTTTTGCTCTTTATACTTTAGTTTTAAATTTTGATGAAACTTTTCATGTGAAAGTTATTGACTTCGTTAGTTAGATTTTCACCCACTGGCATTAAATTTTTTTTCACCATCCCCCGAAAAGTAACAATTTAAACCAACTCTTGGCGAAGACTGGTTTAATTATCACAACGTGTAATATGTCATATTTCGGAAAATATTTTTACCATCACTGAAATAGCTGCACACTAGTAGCTTCTCATGCTTTAATTTTACATTTCAATAGGACTTTTTGTGTTTTGGTGCTTTGATGTATTGATTCGATGGGTTATTTTACATTTTAGATTGGTTGGTATGATTGGGTTTTTTGGCGCAATAGCCTTAGTAGGTTATACTACGCCATACGATTGTTTTTTCGTTTTTTTACAATTTAGAAAAATCTCTCACTACGGTTAATGTCTTAATGAAGTGAAAAATTTTATGCGAGGGCTTTGAAATTCTGACCCGCAACCTTTTGTGTGACGGAAATGACGTAATTGTTTTTAATTGGTGCAAAAAACAGTAAAAAATAACGGGAATTGTAAAATTTAAATACTTCCGCTTTTCCTACGTTGCCAAAACAATGAAAAATGGACAGTAATTATCAAGTTAGTTTTGTTGATAAATTTTTCAAATTAATTTCAAAACTGAACATAAGCTATCTTTTATCTATTTTTGGATTTCGTGCGTTTTATACTTTTCAAATAATGCACTTTTTTGAAGATTCTTTTTTTTTTATATCAGTTTAAAAGTGTAATAAACATTACTTAAGTTCAACCTCCAAATTAATTTATTTACTTTTATTGAAAAATTTAACTTTACAGTTACTATTATTTTTCATTGTTTTTGGCAACAACTAAAGAGCAATTTTCGAGTTTACGCTATGTCGAGTATTGTTAACTTTTACTACTTTCGTCATCAAACTATACAATTTTGTTGAGAATAGACTAAAGTAAGGCTCAGAAGAAAAAAAACGAGCTCCACATGAGAGAAACATGCTAGTAAAGTAAAAGTTTAGAATGTAAAAAAAAAAAAAAGAAAATTAATTTGAATTCTGAAATTTTGAATTCAAATTATGTTTTTCGCAATCACGAACTGAGACAGGACCCTACTCATTGGAGTTATTGTTTCTAGAAACGGCTCCTGTCCCCCCCCCCCCCCCCAAGTCTGCCTCTCCTCCTGAGCAGTTACTTGTGCATAGTTGTGTGTGTGCGTAGACCTGTGTGTATGCACGTAGGTGTGTGTGAGTGTGTGTGTGTGTATGTGTGTGAAGTCGTATGTGTGTGTGAACGTGCGTGTGTGTAGGATATGGACGCCTCCAACCAGGAGAAGCGGATAGCTCAAAACCGGAGCAGCCGCGCCGCCAGCAGAGGACGGTGGGCGGTGGTGCTGCAAAGGCTTCTGGTCCAAGTTGAAAAAGACACGGACACCAAAAACGGTCAAATAAGAACAATAAGCAATCGTGATTGCTCAAAAAAAATGTTTCACTTCTATCGTGTGTGTTTGCAGTACAGAATTTTTTTATTGTTTTTTTTATTTATTTATTTTGTTTTACTTTTCTTCTTTGAGAAACTATTAGTTTTGCTTAAAAGTTAAATTTTTAATTACAGCAATATTGTTTGATTTAAGAGGACAAAAACAACCAGTTAGCACTTTGAACCAAATTTAGCGAAAATTTATGAAAACACACAATGTATTACTCGCTATGATGATTCTTTCCCAAATGACTTTTGATATCAGAAAAACGCCAAACAAAATTAATAAAATGAGCAAATGAAATAAAGTATAAAATGTTGTCAAAGAAAGATTCTCACGATATTCCACACCTTTAAAACAAAGGTGTGGTTGAATTAAGGTGACCTCGAATTGGCCCTTGATCTTTTCAATTGCTTATTTATGAGAAATGAAACAGCGACTTTTGAACTAGTATAAGTTCACCTCTAAATAAATTCTCCAGTCCTTTCAATATCACTCGAACTAAGGCCCCTATAAATATATAGTAGCTCTAACTCAAACTTATGTCAAACTAAACTGATTTTCAGCAGATCACGGTTTGTAACTGATTTATTCATGAATTTAAGATTTCATATTTCTGGATGATAAAGCAGCTTTTAAAAAACCTTTTAATATATTGGATCCTATCTGCGATATAGTAAATCCGCCAACGAATTCAGTAAAACACGTTGAAAACGCACACCACGTTTTGATAATTGCCCTACATTTTAAATGTTTGAAGGAGACGAACAGATGTTGAAGAATCTTTAAAGGCAGCAATATTGAAGTTGAAATTCCAATCAAATATATAAATATTATTTTTAATAAGAAGGCTCTTTCTATGAGTTTCATTTACACTGAAAAGTACGAAATAAAATAAGTATGTAATTCCTCGATTACAACACTCAAAGGTTTGGCGACTTGTTTTCTTTCTACATTGAGAATAGTAGAAAAATTGCCAGAAGATCTACAAATATATGGCAACCCTAAAATAATTTATTAGAAACTAAAGTTGTTGAATGCCACCAACTACGAAATTTTTAGTTTGCAATAGCGACAAATAAATTAAAACCGCCAAAATGAGAAATGTGACAAGAGACGTATTTTTGACGGAAAAGTACCAGTACGCAGAGTTGACTTCATGGTGGTTCAGTGACTGTTTTCCCCACCCTTTTCCAAAGTAGGCCGTGCCGTAGCATAACTATTTCCTTTTTGTGTTAATATATTCAATTATTTCATAAAGACTATCAAAATATTCATTTAAATAGCAAGCAAATGTCTCCGAATTTCAGTTGAATTGCCTATTTTGTTCCCTTTTCGAAGTCAAATACATTTTCTTACAATAACTATATACTAAATGTGTCTTCATTCTAAAAATAAACTATTACGTGAGCATTCTTTCATAAAAAGTACTTATAGATACAGAGAAAACCATTGCTATTTAGTTCTGAAGTTTCTGTACGAAGTTACACCCTTTTCCTGCACTAATTTGAATCTCTCGTTTCTTTCATCTAGTGAAACTAAGTTGCTGACCTTAAAAATCTTTTTACGGTTAGACAATGGGTCTTGAATGCTATTCATTCAGCATTTATTTTTTCATCGTTAACCAAATTTTGGGTTGTTTAGCTGTGAGTTGCTTCATTTGAACATCTTTACCTATTAAGCATTCAGTTTTTTTTTCTAATTGTATACTTATTTAATTTATATGCATATTAGAACAAGACGCGACCCAGAGTTTTAGAGTCACGTTTTGTGTAAATCGCTAATCATGATTTTTATTTGTTCCAATATTTTCGATTTTTCCTCGCCAGCTGTTTAAATGCTGTTAATAATTTTACAAAAAAGTATAATGAGTCGACTCAATTTTTTTTAATGTTTCTGTTTGATTTTTTATTATTTTCATGCTTGATGCAATATACATTTCTTTAAGTCATTGTATTTCAAGGTGTAATGCATTCTTAAGGTTCTCGAAAAACAGAATATCCTTACATAATATGTAAGGATTTTCAGGATATAATGTTTTCAGGATATAATGTATTTTCAGTTGAAATTATACTTGTCATGTCCTGTTCTTAGTGATAAAAATACTCTCAACTCCATCTTTAATACGGTAGATTTTTTTTCTCCGAAATCAAACTTCTCAGCCAATGTTTACTTTGATATTTACCTTTGTCGGTCTAATTTTTTTTCTAAGGAATTGATTCTATCTAAGTATATTTTTTTAATAGTTCCTTTTATGTAACAAATGTTCTTGGACAGCAATAAATATAATGCGTGTTTGTGCATTTAGAAATATGCATAACATTAAAATGTTAACTTTAAAAGCAATCTGATTTCAGACATTAACAGCCATAATATTTGGAGAAGTCCAATTACGTTCTCGGATTCATTTTAATTAACTATTACACCAAATTATATAAAATCTTAATGAAGAAGTTTTTTCCCCAAGATATGTGTGTCAAACTTTCATTGTTAAACTACTTGATGATACGTATTCTTAAATATTAGATCATGTAAACGATGTACAAACATGCGATTGCTAGCTCAATTTTCGTTCTAAAATTGAAGACGATCTTTAATTAATTGGTCCTGTGAAATTAATTGAAAAGCAGCGGAACAAGTAACTATACATTTGAACAATATGTCATCCGATAAGAGGTTTATTAATAAACCTAACAAAACTGCGGGTTTTTTTCCCTTGGCCATCCCCCCCCCCCCCCGCCTTTCCCAAACAAGCGAAACATGAATCCTATCTCATTAAACTATTGAACTAGAAACCACATTTTACGCATTCTATATTTTACGTCCCTCTATCAGTAAAAACTGATACCATATACCCACACACTAAGTCACTAATGAATTTGCCCGCCACAGAACAACCGTGACATTGTTTATTTTCGGAATCCATTCTTCAGTATTTTCCCTTTGGAATCCTTTATAACTAAGAGAATGAGATGATTAGTGAGAGGGTGTTTGTTTATATATTCAAGCATCGCTCCAGATCTCTCGGAATTAAAGGAAGCTCCCACGCCTTTGTAAAGAAGAAACAAATAAATAAAAGGCAGGGCCGGGCCTCTGACCTACGGCACTCGCAGGCCCTAATTTGAGCCCAAAGCACTGCCTCATGAAAGGTAATTGCACAAGTGCTATTCAACAGGGAGAGATCGTCCACTGCATAGAAAAGAGGCTCGCTGAATGGGTTGGTACCCTTAATTGCCGCTGTTGCAATTTCAAGAGATTCCACAACGCAAGATCTTCTCTAAAGATCGCTGAGAAACTCAATTATTGGAATTTTGCGCTCCAGATCGCAAGAAGTGATGATTAGGGACGTTATTTAAAGCAGTTAACAAAGAATTCCATTAGTCTCTTAAAATTGTTCAATATTTCATTTTATGATCCCTGTTATATAAAAACTCGGAGGATAGGTTTTTTTTTTTTTTTAATTACCATTTTTTTAATTTCAAGTATAGAAAAGTGAAAGCGTGGTCAACATAAGTGGCAACAGAGACTAGTTTTGGCAATGAAGACAATGCATGCATAACTTAACTATGCTTTTTATGATAATATCGTTGAAAACATTGTCTCACATATGGAGGATACAAAAGCGACAAAAGTGCCCTAATAGATCCCCGAACCATTACAGAATTGTGGTTCAAACAAGCAGGACATGATCAGATCCCGATCATTCTGATATTGGACATGGGGCTCATTTGTATTTCAGGGCCCCCTAGGACCCCACTAAGATTTTTGAAGACACTGGGCATGTAATTCATTTTGTCTCCCCCCCTTCCCCGCCCCTATATTTCCGCTTATTCTGAAGCTGTAAAATACTTCGATACTTGCGTATTAACACAACCATGCTAAATTTGGTGGTAATGTCATATCACAACGTTTAAAAAATAGAAGAAATGTAATATACAATAATTATATAAGATGGGGTTAAACTTTGCCAGCTTACCGTAAATATCAAAGGTATTAATGATATGACTTATAATAGTAAATACAGACTAAACTTCACAAAGTCTGTATTTATATCCGCACTAAACGCAAAGAAATCCATTTTTTAAAGGGAATTTTTATCAACAAATAAAGAGATTTTTTCCTTGTCTTTGCTTTTGCAAAAATATCAATGACATCATTGTACTCTAGATTCTGAGTGAAATCGTTATTTATTTTTAATTATCACGATAAATTAAGGAAATTTTTGGCCCCTGAAATCTAAGAGCAGGGTCCTGTGCCCCGCATGCACCGGCGGTAATCAGGCACTGGACATGATAGAAAATATCTACACCTCAACGACCTTCATTATCTTGCCGGAATTCGAAGATGGGTTTGTGAAGCAAGAATATATTGCACTAGCGCTTATTTCCATGGGAGACTATTGTTACGTATCGTGCAACGCTTCAATACTATTTTTCAAAGCATTGGAAAAACTAATATAAAATAAGAGATTAATACTTGAAATTTAAACTAACGCATTATGAAAGAATATATTCCAAATGAAAATTTAAAACATCGTTTTTGCAAAACATCGAATAGCGAAAAAGCATTTCTCCTGCAAACTTTACCTAAGTTTATGTAAAAAGTTCAGTAATTTGCTTCTATGATACATTTTTCTGTCTTTCCTCTAGAAATTAGGTCAAACATTTTTTACAGCTGACTGACTTTAACAGTGACTATTGTTCCATGATAAATTTTCATTTGCCTCCCTTGGAGAGGATGACAAAGCCAAAATTGACATGGAGATGATGAAATTTTTCGTTGACAAAAAACGATAACGATTTCTTTCGGAACATTGTTTTCTTCCGTTCTTTTTAAAAAGTAACTGAAAATTATCTCCTGAATGAATGAATTAGCCTCTCGTTAAAAAGAATGAGAAGTACCTAATATTTTCTTCGTTTTTCTTTAAAAGAAGTGGTTGTAGTTCTACTCTGGCTGTAACTGCACCAAATGATACAAATATATGCTATTTTATCATTTTTTCTTTTTTTAGGTAACTGTTTGTCTTTCAAGAACCTTTTTGAAAATGTGTAGAAAGTATGTAAAAGTAAAAACATAAAACAATATGAAACAAGAATAAAACTTTAAAAAAAAAAACATTAAAATAATGTAGTAAGAAAATTACTTAACGCAGAAGGAAAGCATTTATTTTCTATTTTAAACTTAAAGAAATATATCATTTAAGTTTAAAAAAAAAGGAGGAAGGGGATTTTTTTCAGAAAATACAACAAAAGTAACTCAGTAAGTAAATCAGATTCAACGATATCAACTTAATTTAAATTAGCTATTTGGTAACGGCACCAGTAACAGACAAGGATTCAGTAACAGACAGTCATAATTTTGGATTTAAATAATAAGAATTTTAAGTTGGTAAAACTGACGTTGTTGCGGCCCATGAATACGGTGCAACCATCTAGTGTTATCAGAGTGAATTTTATGAGCTAGTTGGTATTTACAATGCAGTAGTGGGGGAAGGTTATGAACAACCAGTTCGTGGTCAGCTGGTGTTTCATGCTCATTTGAATTTAATGTGGTTAGTTTTTAAAATAAAGAATTTTTGCACATTTTGAAGGGAAAAAGGGAATTTCGTCTATTATTCATCCTTTCCTCATCTTATCTGCTACTGGGTATCATCAGATTTTTCGATGTCCGTTACTGAGGGTTGGACCTTTTTTGAAATTGAGCAAATAAAAATAGAATTAACTAATTCAGCGGATCCAGAAGCAGCCAAATAATAGATGAGATGTAGTTGCATGTGATAAAAATAGTTTTAAAAGTCTAAATACGTTAAAAGGCTCCGAAAACTGAGTTGACCTGAGAGCGATGTCTTTCTTAAGCACGTCTGTTACCGGTGCCGTTACCCTAAATGTAATTAATGTACTCTGTGTTGAAAAGCAGAAGAAAACATTTTATTGTTTCTCTTATCTTTGCTCTAAAAAACTTACCTTCAGTTATTTTTCGATTGATTAAAAATTGATAGTTGACTCAAGAAGAAATATATTTTGTAAGTCTGTTTTCAATTTCTTTCTTTTTTTTTATTGTTCAACTTTTTTTTTTCTCTCTTTCTCTTTTCTGTGCTTGTTTAAAGCACATTTTGGTGAAAATTTCGTACCTCTCAAAATAAAAGAATTTTTTCTCCTTCCCCCTTTTTTTTCTCCTAATAAAACTATTTTCAGAACCTTCTTATTTTAGAGACCAATACAAAATGAACTTTCCTTATTTTCCACATGTGTAATAACATTTTTAGTGTGTAGTTTCCCTCAAAATTTAACAGCACACAGCAAAAGTTTTTTTTACAAAAGAAGAGCATGCGTTTATGCTTCGTTGCATGTGAGCCGTTGAGAGCAAAATTGGTATAAATCGATTAAGTAAGATTTTGAGTAGTTGAATAATTTAGCAGTCACTTTTGCACAATACATTACTGCTGTTCTATTTTGACGTTGTTGTTGATCGGATAATGGTTGGATCTGGACGCTCACCGCTTTCTTTCTGAAGAAAGAAATATTAATTTAGTCAACTTTTCAAAATTAACTATTCGGCTGAGACTTAAAAATTTATAATCCCCCCCCCCCCTTTTTTTTTCTCCTTCTTTAAAATGTCAAGGCACATACATGTAGAGACAACATTTCTCTTTCAGTTGACAAATGTATCAAATCATTCTTTACCTAACACAAAAACTTTTTAAACTAAGAAACTAATACGTCAACTAAGTTTAAGAGACTGCCTAAATCATTACAAATCTTTTCACCGTTGTCAAAACTCAACTCAAACTTATTGTTGTGGTTACAAACTTTTAGAACCGTTTAACACTCCACCCATGTCGGCAACGGATACCATTTCAAAATCACGTCCCATTGATAGAGAATCTCCTTGATGAAAATACTTTGATTAATTACCAATTCATTTTCCCTTTTATTTCAACTCCTCCACTGCATATTGTACTCTATCGTAGCTACTGAATCGGAAAGCTGATCAAGGAAGAAAAAGCACAAAATGATTCAACTTCGTCTTGAGATTACGACCCATGACAAGCGAAACCATCAGTTATATTCCTTAGAATAAAAGGAATACCGTTTAACGTTTTGCAATATTAAATGGATTGTTGAGTAATGAGGATCACAAGGAGGAAATTGAACTGCAAATGGGATGGCTTATCTCGGAAATGCTACCATAAATGACTTTTGAAATAGAATTCGTTAGAGAAGCGATCAACAACAAATTACTCGATCCTTTCAAATTTACATAAAAGTAACATAGCAAAAATTTTTCGAGCGTTCAAACGGTGGAATTGATTTTCATAAATTGCTTTTTTAAAGTAATTTTTTAAATCAGCGTAAAATAATAGTCTTAATCCGGGATGTAATCCAACCATTTGAAAGTTTTTAAGTAGCTAATAATGATTATCACTTTTATTGACCCGAAACGACAGCATGGGTATTAGTAACAATTCACGTATTCTCAATTAAACTTCAGTTTCACAATAACAATGTGAATATTCGTTTAATATGTATACTTTTTACATTACTGGAAATTTTCGTTTGAGTTCAGACTTAATTTTTTATCCCCTCTTTGTGTGATTATAGAAAAATACGCTTTTTGTAAACAATTTTTAAAACTTTAAACGAAAGTGAATCGCAGTTTGGAGTTGATGCGTTGAAAGTTGGATGGATAGTTAATAAAGTTTGAGGACAGCAATATAATCGAATAAAACTATGTAGGATATTTCAATTTGATCATAAAATATCTTGACAAAATACTCTTGAAGTATTTCACGTGAAACCAGCTGTAAATTTACCAAAATTGTAAATAGTGGAAACTTACAGAGCTATATGAATTTATATAGTTACAAATATGTTTATAACATCAAAAAGGAGGGTTACAAACTTTCACAATGCTCTTTGCTCCTCTGTGCACACTTTTTGGCACCAGCATTACATATTTTACATAATTATGTAAATGATTTGAATATTTTTCTAGAATATTGTTATATTTACACAATTTTTGTAGAACATAATTAGTATATGACACTTTCAAAGCTGTCTGCTGAATAACGTATTACAAGAAATACAATAAAATTTGATGGGAGCGTCCTATTATAACATGAGTTCTTTGTAATAACAAGGCCAAATAAAGTCAAAAGTACGATTTTGACATTTTTGCTTTCAACGTTGCTTTGTGTTAATATTAGTTGCAGAACAGTATTTATTCATTTATTATGAGTTTTTGGTGCTAAACAAAATAAAAATGTAATTGAGCTATGGAAATGTTTGCGTAGGGGAAAAATTGAGCAATTCATGAATTGCCAAACAAAATACAACGACATGCCTCAATCAATACTAATACGATTAAGCACAGAAATAAAGTGAGAAAGTAATTGATTTTAATGCATGAATTTTTGAGATTTTAGTTTTATTACCTTGTTCCTAAAAATATATTAACGGTTATAATAACTCTCACTGGTATTGACACATCCCAGATTGTGATAAAACGTAATAATTGTTTATTTAGAATCTTAATTTAATCCTCCCCCTTACCACACATCAGTACATAACTAGTGCGTCGTAGCGCATAAACGGTTTAATCAAAAGGGGAAAACAAAAGAAATTCATGATTTAAAAGAAAAAATTGCAAATTTTAATTTCTGCACACTATTAATAAAACGGTAAAAACT
This sequence comes from Uloborus diversus, assembly GCF_026930045.1. Classification (NCBI taxonomy): domain Eukaryota; kingdom Metazoa; phylum Arthropoda; class Arachnida; order Araneae; family Uloboridae; genus Uloborus; species Uloborus diversus. Next base: position 77,137,387 of record NC_072737.1, on the reverse strand, counting down.
AACCAAAAAAAAAAAAAAAGATAAATGCTTTGCAAAAATTTGCGAATTTTAATTTCTGCACACTATTAATAAAACGGTAAAAACTAACCAAAAAAGAAAAAGATAAATGCTTTGCACGAATTGTAGTATACTTGAGACTAAATGAATTAAAAGTAACCTTGATTTTCTCCAATGCCTTTCTTTTTCCCGTATTGTACAATATAAATTTAGATCTCTAAAAACAACCAGTAAATATATCATCTGATCCTCATTAATTCTTTGCTTGTACTATAATATTTGAGAATAAATCAATTGAAACTAATAGTACGTGATTTTTTCCCTATTATTGTTTCTTATTCTTTTGATGTCACAATATTGTCGTCAGTGAGATATCTACTTGTATCTGATGCTCAACTAAAGTCGGAATCAAATACGGGAAAAAAATGGAAAGTTTCTGAACAAAAGACTTAAATTCAGCTTTGGGAGTCAATTGTATAGTTGTAATGGTTTTTGTGGAACTCTGCTCCAGAGCGAATAACTAATTAAATAGGCAAAAAAAATTTTTAAAGCTTATCCTATCCTATTGATTTGTATTTTAATAAGATATAAGTGATTAAATCATTATCGAAACTTGAAATAGGATTTTAAGTTAAATAGAAAAAGAAAACGGTGTAAATAGGCATTTCAAACATACGCTAAAATATAAACTTTTCCCCTCTACTCTTAAAAAAAAATAGCCGATCTTTCTTCAGTTCATCATTTGATTTTCCTTTCAATTGTTGAATTCATTGATAATTCCCTAAAACTACTTCACTTACAGACAAGATCTCTCCAGTAAAAGGTTTGATAACATTGTAGCATTTTTCAAGGTTGAAAACAACATCATAAATTGAATTAGATGAAGATGGTTGGAAACGACATGACATGCCTACACGCCATATTGTCTCGAAGTAATCTGACCAACCGAGCAATCAATCAGTTCAATTGTTTTCCAGTGGCTGAAAAATAAAAGCCACTGACGAGGCATCAAAGAAGCGTATAGCATACTTAAATTATGGCGGTTAGAGGCCTTGTAACGCATTGTCTTCTCGAGTTACCGAACCGATCAAAATCATCCGAAGTAATCCTGTTACCAATAACTGTCATTTTTGTTTTTCTGATTCCATTCACTTTCTAAGAAAATGTCGTTGAACATAAGCGGTCTCCTTTATGCATTATTTAATGTGGAATCGTGGGAAAATAGACTGTAGCAGCATTTTAAAATGCATTTCATTTTTCATTTGATATTTCAAAGGGTCTAAAGCTCAAAATAGTATTGTAGACAGAACATTGTTGACAGCAGTTGTAGACAGACAAAAAGCTCGTTGATTTTTTTTAAATGCAAGAACTTTTTTTTTTTGGAAAGTTGATACTTTTTTTTGCTATATTAAATTTTGACCACGGAGAGATGGCGGATGACCTTGAAGCAGAAACATTATTTGTATTGTTTGTAATAGGTTGTTTGTTATGATTTTGTAATAGATAGGATCAGCGAGAACGCGCCTCTTACTGCTTAGGAGTTCCCGGCTGATTCTATCTATTACGAATGATGCAAATGATGTTTCCACTTCAAGGTTATCCGCAGTCAAGCTTTGCATAAAAGTTTCTTGAATTCAAATATATAGAAGTCAAAAACCGAAGTTTGAAATTCCTGGAATAAAGTGAAAATATACAGTAAACTCCTGATTATCCGCGGAGTAGGGTGGCACAGTAACCGCGGATAATCGAAAACCGCGGATAATCCGAACAATGGGTAAAAAAGGATACTACTGTATACAATAGCTAAAAAAATATGAATAAAATTCAAACATACATTTAAGTTATAGCTAAAAACATTGCTGCTTTGTATCTACTAACATTGAATGTAAAAAAATATACGCATGTAAAAGCTAAAAAAGGAACAATAACACAATCATAAGTTTAACGAACATTTAATGACCGTCAAAAAATAAATTAAATTGTTAAAAGACCCGCGGATAATCCGAACCGCGAATAATCCGGCTGCCGATAATCGGGAGTTTACTGTATGTAAAATCGTCCTATCTAAAGAAATGGATTGATCATTTTACTAATAACTCTTAAATTCTTTTTAGGGCTGAAAGTTTTCAGTTTGACGGATTTCCATCGTTTATAAAATATTGGAAACAGCCGGAACAAAATCGCAGGTAATAAGCAATAAATGAGTTAAATCTTAGAAGATGAGATAACTGTTTTTTGTTTAAATTGTATTTTGTGATCAAATTTGAAAGAATAATTACTACTCATTGCCTAGTGATGAAAAATAAATCACTCTTAAGTCAAATGAAATCAATTCTTTAGTTTTATTTTTTAAAAAGTCAACATAATTCTTCAGTGTGCTGTTAATATCTTCTACTTTTGAACACTTTTCGTAAAAAATAAGTTTTTATTTTACACATAAAGTCCTTTTATTTAACAACTAAATTTGAGGACCAAGCCCCCACAGTTACACCCTTACAATTTGAAAATTTTCCGTTTTGAGAATTTTTGCTACTTTAACACCTGCTCTTCGTCGTAAAAGATTGCTTTATTTTGTGGGTGAGTAAAAGCACTTTGCTTTCCAGATGTCACAAAGCCACTCTTTCTCTGTTCAGACTTCGAAAACATTTTTAACAAACCGAGTTTAATGTGCAATGATGAAAGAAAAGTGAATTTCGGACTAACAAGTACGGGATATGTTTTTGATGACAGGAATGGAGTTTTTCTTCAAAGGGGGACACTGACAGGAAGCCCTTATAAATACACACAATAAAAAAAAGAAAGAAAAATGTGGCTTTTTAAAAAGAAGGTGAGTAACAAACAAAAAACAATTACAGGTTTGTTATTTTCAGTCAAAAATATACAAAAACACATATTTTTATCTCAGGAACATTTTTCGTATTTTTGTGTTATTATATACTTAGTACAAGTTTATTTAAGTGAGTATATGGTATAGTTTGAAGAAAAATGTACATTGTGATAAATATATAGTCATACAATTTAAATGTTTAATGTTGTTCCAAAGGTAAAAACATACCGTATTACCTCGCATTATCCGGCATGCCGCAAAATTCGGGGGTCACCAGATTTTCAATAACACTTGCCTGGTCCCTTCCGGCATGCCGGAAAAATCGAGGTTGGGAAAAATAAAAATAATGCTATAAAAAATAGATGTTAAGCTTAAAAATATATATATGCTCTATACATATCTTATTAGTTTTAATAAACATTTTAATCTTGTAAAAATATTTACTAACGATGTCATTTGTTATTATAACAAAGAAAATACTGTTTAATAACAAATAATTTTATAAAATTTAAATTAAAACTAAGTAAGAAATCATTTAAGCAGTAAATTACCACCCCTAAACCAGTGCTAAAATATTTTTCATGGCTATTCAATAAATGAAAATTTAACTTAACTCCCTAAAAGGAACCTAAAATAATTTATTTCAAAAACTTATGAACAAATTGCAGCAACCATGATTGCTTCTGAATTAATTACGTTATTGGCATGTAATTAAATCCATTAATAATGACCTACCATAAATAATAAGCACATTATGTGCAATACACATTTTTTTTTTTTTTTTTTTTCAAAGAAAGTTACTTTTGGAATTTATTTTATTATTATTTTTTTTTAACAGTAGTTTGCTTCCTGAATGGAACTGAATGGAGAAATTAACTATTATTTTGTTGCAAAATAAACGTCAAAATGTCCGGCATGCCGGAAAATTCTTATTTCCCGGCATGCTAGTCAACCTCGCTTTTTTCCGGCATGTCGGATAATGCGAGGTAATACGGTATTAACAAACCGTAAAAATGCACAAATAGTAATTAAAATTGCAAATTTTGGGGTTTACAAAAAAAAAATTCAATGTAAAAAAATTAGTTTATGGATAAAAGACATCCGGCAGTATGCAATTCTTATTGCTATTTGCATTTTTGGCCTATTATGATGATTTTAACATGTAGTTACGTGTAGCTGAATAACTATAACTTGTAAATGAATTGCTATTACTATCAAAACGATTTAAATATTTGCACTGAGCGATTGACTCTACCACTTACAAGTAAAGTAAAAACAATCATATTTCTTGTTTTGCATTTTTACTTAACAAGGATTATGTTTCATTGATGTCTTCTTAAATTTCCCACCTGTTAAGAAACCATAAAGAAAAAAAAAAGCCATTTTCATTTGAATAAAAGTGCAACATATTACTGTCTTAAGTTTACTGAAGCATTGGTAATGAGTATTTATGATTAAATGAGTAATTTCTTTTGGTGATTACAGCATTATCAGCTGACAAGTATAATTACATAACGGGATCCTCTTTACTTACTGTATATCTTGGAAGATTTCCGGAAACAGCATAAAATGCAAATCCGTTACAAAGGCTTTAGTATTCTAACTCGAAATGAATGCGGAAAGGTTATCGGTTTAATGAAATTGCCAATGACAACAGTTTATTCAAATTAGTAAATCCTTCTGTTGATTCTTATTTTGAAGGGCCGCAGGTTTCGACATGGATGGACGATTACCCGAGTTATACTCCTTTCACTTTCACTCATGAAAAAGTAAATCTGATTAGAGAAAGTTGGAGAACTTTCGTTTCATCAGATTAACTTTCTTTTGTAAACTGTTTTAATTTCTTAATGCGGGATTTTCCCCAGTTCGTTCAATGCACGTTAATAAACGTTCTGGTATGTGGCTGCGTAAAGTATGTTTGTTCAAAAATTTACTGTTTCTTGTTGCTGCAACCTTTTGTGACTTCCCTTTTCCGAAAAAAACATTGTGTCGTAAAGACACATGATGGAAGTGAAACGGATATTAAAGGAGAGTTATTTTTAAATTGTCTCTTGTGTGACATTTTTTTTACATTCAAATGATAAAGTACAGTTTTGTGGCACCTAAGTTGTGCAAAAGGTAAAAAAAAACACTGGGCTTAGATATCTGTTAAACGCAATGTTATAAGCAATCGTATGCTATACGTTGTTTACTGAATACGGGTATGAAACGCATAAATGTAATTCGAGAACACGTAAGTAACTTAACACTACCGAAATAAAACATTCAACCTGTTTTATTCTAAACACATTAAGTCAAATATTTTTGTAAAACACCAAAACTTTCACGCAGATTTTACCTTCTGTAACGTCAAGTCAGTGACTAATAACAGCCTTTAAAATAGAAAAAGAATGAGTACTTCATTACCATTTGTGCATAGCCGAACTGAAAATATTCAACTTCCTGTATGAACCTTCTCAAATGAAAAAGCAATTCTGAACCTTTTTTAAACAAAAATATTTGTTATTATTACTGAGAAAATATTTGTTATTTTTAGTTGGGAAAATTTTAGCAATGAAAGAAACAATTTTGTTGCACATTCCGCATCAGTGATCGCACGGTATTTAGTAGCGTGTATTTTTAAAACACATCTTAGAACCCGTCAATTTGTTCCCATATAGTTTCAAGTTATGAAATTCCAAATCTTGAATTGGCAAACTTTTTTTTTTCTTTATTCTTTTAACTTTCTTCGAATTTCAACATTTGTTATTATTATTGGGAAAATGTTTGTTTAGTTTCAGCAACGAAAGAAATATTTTTGTTACACATTCCATTTCAGTGGTCGCACGCTATTTAATAGCACGTATTTTTTAAACGCAACTCAGAACCGGTTAATTTTTCCTCACACAGTTTCAAGTTTTGAAATTCAAAATCTTGAATTGGCGATCTTTTTCCTTTCATTTTAACCTTCTTCGAATGACAGCATTAGTGATTATTTTTGAGAAAATGCTTGTTTACTTTCAGCAATGAAAGAAACTATTTTGTTACTTATTTTACTTCAGTAGTGGCATAGTATTTAATAGAACGTATTTTTAAATCAAAACTAAAACTGAGATCCCGTTAAAAAAATTTCCGCATAGTTTCAAGTTTTAAATTTCCAAATATCGACTTTTTTTTGCCATTTTTTCTTTTTTTGCAAAATGAATACATTTGAACAGACATATTTATGCAAACAAATAACACTTCTAAATAGCATATTTAAGATTCCTTTCCCGCAAAATGTCAATATTACTTCATCAACAACAATCGAGCGTTTCCGCAATCGCCAAACACGTTCTTAAATTGACTCTTTTCAACTCTCGGTTTTCGAACGATTCGTCACTCGTTGCTGAAACATTAGACATCTGTGGAGCGATTTCTTTCCCTACCCAATTTATCAAAGAACAGAAAGTTCACGCATGCCAGAAGAAGGAAAAAAAGAAGCGGTCAGCGTATAAAAAGCAGCAAATTAATGTTATATTCAAACTAAACAAAAAAACTCACAACAATGGTAACTTTTTTTCTCTTGGAAATTTCTTCTCAGTTGCAAAATCCGACCGATCCAAATGCATACTTCCGTAGTTACACGGGCGTTGTGTGCGGCTCCCAATCAAGCTTCTTGAAGACTCAGATAACACTGACAAGTGGTGGTCACGGGTCATTTAAGGCGCCTCCTAATGACTTTCAGGGTCAAGTCCAAGGTTTTCATTTTAAGTCAAGCAGGATCTAATGACACCCAAATTCAGTCTTCACCTAGTGAAGCGAAATCGTACGCGAGCGATTCCACCAGTGAACCGAAACTTTCGGGTTTTGATTTCCACTTAGTTTGTAGATCATACATGAGGCAGTGAGAAGCAGAGGGATGTCAGTGGACATTTTGAAGTTTTGAGTAAAACGCGTATTAAGATTACGTCCTAGGTAGGCTTTCATTTATTTTTTGTTTCTAAATCATGCTGTACAGCAGCACCTACCAGGGTTACTAGTACCATCTCTTGCCCCAAGATAGAGGAGAGGTTCACCTACCATGTGTACTGGTTATCTTCAAATTTTTAATTTTGCCACTTACATCCCTTTGCTTCTCACTACCTCATATGATGAATTTTAGTTTTACCGTTGTATTGCAGGAAACTGCTTGAAATGCAATTTTTATTAGTGCTGTATACATTTAAGGTTAGAGAAAATTCAGTTGCATAAGTAGGCTCAACCGTTTGACTGTTTTTTTTTTTTTTAAGAAGAGAAATCCATCTAAAATTACATTTAATTACAGATATGAAGTGAGGCCGGAACATGCCGATGCTGCTCTATTATTTCAAATGATACATTATTTTACGTTATTTGAAAAATACAAATTTATCTCCAAAGCAGGAGAGTTGTATTATGTTCTGTTCAAGTCTGAATCCTTAATAAAACTGACATTTAAAAAAAATCAAGCCATAGACTAAATAATGTTTCTTTTTTTTTTTCTTTTTTTTTAAAGCGCAAGCGAAAACCAACGTACGAAGGGATGCAACATTTAGCCACTTATCACATTTGTTTATTATTCAGCAGTTCGCTTTCTATCGGTAACGTTTTTACAGTAACTAAAAAAACGTAAACATTTTAAACGCTTCAAAATTCATTGATTTTAATGATATCCAGGTAGCATTTTGTTTCACAAACGTTTAAAAATGGTTGTCAGCGTTGAAACAACCATTTTAAAACGTTTAATGGTTACGTCTGCAACCTGGGAATCAGGGGCAAATACAGAAATAGTTTTTGGGAGTTGCACCGAAGTGTAAAAAGTGTCCCCCTTTCATACAATTTTTATGTAAAAAAAATTCTTAAGGTATACAAAATATCTTTTAAGAACTTTTAAAGCCAAAATTAATCTACTTCAAAGTAGAGAAAAATTATATAAAAATTCATACTTCGAATATGGACGAAAAATATCATTTTTTAGACATTTCAAGCCAAGCAGTAACTACTAAACCTTATATAACTCCAACAAAATGCGATACAAAGGTTTAAAAAAAAAGTTAAAGCAGACCCATATAGTCTCATGTTAAATTTTTATAAATATATCTTCATTTTTCCCATCGGAGAAATCCCCCTTCAAACATCGGCATCGGTCTGAAGAAAAATTTGACCGGTCCTCAGTCATTTTTTTCTCGTTCACGTTAATAAATTTACCTTACTCAAAGTAAATAAATAAAAAAGTATAATAATTATAACCCAAACGACATTGATTTTAAGCAAACGTTTATTTACTTATGTATAATTAATTAATTTGTTAAAAACAGCACTTATTTGTCTGCACATTGACATTTTTAGGAGTTTTTAATGCAAAAAAAGTTTTAATTATTTATTCATGTATTATTGCTTTGTAAAAAAAGAGAAAATATATAATCACTTGTCCGCAACATTGTTTTTACATTTTTTAACGTTCCCTCGAGTAGATTTTTTTCCATGGGGGGGGGGGGGGCAAATAAAATAAAGTAAAGTTTTTTAAAACCTCACAAACTTTTTCTAAAGCTTTTGTCTGTCCTCGGGTTGAAAAATGTTGAGGAACGCTTTATTGGACTAAAAGACTACGTAATTAAGAAAAGCATAATTTCATAACATTTCAGTTAGAAACCATTTCTTTTCGAATTTCGAAGCAGTTGCTGTTTTGTGCGTGAAGGAATGATGCAATCGAGATTATATTTCGGTGTTAAATACCGTCTCCATAAAATTTAACTCCTTTCTTTTTTTTTTCTTTTTTTTTTTTTTTTTTTTTTGTCAAGAAGTACCATGCGGTTTTTTTTTATTTTTTTATTTCTTATAAGCTGGAAAAGAAATCAATAATTTTACAATTAGCTTTGTTTATTGAAAAGGTTCTACTAGAGAAAAATGTATATACTTTTTTTTCTGAAAAAAGAATTAATGAACGGATCACAATATTAAATACCCTGGAATTTGAAACAAGTGAGTTTTATTTCTTCTTTCACTAACCTCCTACCCCATTATAATATCCTATAGCAAACCAAAGTGATTTGATTCAAATATGCTTGACATGATGTGTGTGTGTTTTAAGTAATAATTTAAAAAATATTACTTAAGATTTGTAGAAGTAACTTTAAAAAAAGTAACGAGTTGTTTAAATTATTTATTTTTTTCGTTTTGAGAGATGCACAGGCACCCTATGCTCCTAACGCCTAAAATCCAATACTGCTGGGAATGATATTGGTTTTACGCAATTATATTGAAAAACATTTAATAAATTTTCTCGAGAATCCCCCCCTCCCCCTCCTCATAAAAATTTATAAACAAAGCTCGATGACAAAAGACGATTGAACTGGAAAAAAATTATCTTCCTGCGGTTCGGCAAGAAAAAAAAATGCATTGCAATGTTTATTTGTAACATAAAAATACTTGTGTATCGAGCTTTATGCCCAAGTTTCCTTCCTCCAGAAATCTTGCCATTATGTTACTGCCAATAAGCAGAAAAATATGGAAAATTCCACAGCAGTTTTAATAATCGACAGAAGAATTTTCAGTTACATTCATTTTCTTCTTGGACTTAAGTTCGTTTCTAGTTTGCATGGTATTACGACCGGTTTAGGATAAGATCAAGAGGAACCATTTCATAATCACACGTCCGTTTCAATTTAAGTAATTCATTTAAATATCACCCGGGGCTGAAATATGTTCTGCTTATGACGGTCTTGACATTCATTTAAAAGAAAAACCTAAATCAGTAAACGAAAATAATGAAGACATGCCGTGATCTGTGATAGTTAAGAGAAATAATTTCAATGTGACACGTTTTCAACGTGCCTGCGATATGAAAAGTAGTGAGAGGTTATTGAATAGATTGGTTGTGTGTGCGGTTGGTGTCGAAGTGCAATGGCCACATTTGGCTGTACTTCGCCGAAGTATAGTAGATAATGCAATAAAAAAAATTTCATTTAAAATTGTCTTACGATGTGAAGTCGCACCATGTTCAGACTTATCACGGGTGCGCTGAAATATTTTTAGCACACTAAATATGCTCAGCATCTTTATGAGAAATTTTGTTTTTAGGGGGTCCGGGACACAAAAATCGTATAATTTTGAAAAATTTTTAGGGGGTCCGGGACACAAAAATCGTATAATTTTGAAAAAATTTTAAGTCATATAAAAAACTTTTCCATTTTTTTTCTGCTTAAAGGACGTTTGAGTCTTGTTTCTATCTTAGTTAGAACGAAAGATATAATTATTTTTGTTGCATTCATTTAACTAATATTATATATAGGTTTGCCAGATTTCTGAAATGTTCAACCGGGACACCGGAATGCCCCCCCCCCCCAGCATCGCGAGTATTCAAAAAAGCTGGCCTCTAGAGTATTTTATAGGGCGGTTTATTCTCACTCTCAGTGATTTGAGCAAATGGTTACTAATTATGAACCTAAAACAAGGGTAATAAAAAATGACACGAGCTGATAAATTGAAAAATGTTACTTCTTGCATCTTAATATTTAGAAGTTATTTTAGTAAGAAGAAACGCTTTGAATGAGGAATAAAAAAATTGATATTATTTAATTTTACTTTTCATTGGCAAAGGCTCTTTTTAGAAAGTCTCTTTTCGTTTTAATCTTGTTGTAAAAATCCTCACAAACTAATCCAATATTAATTTTTCACGTTAATGTTACAAAAGGCAAAGTAATTATCCTAGATAATCCTTCCCAGCAAATTATTTTTGACTTTTTTGGTCATATCTGTAATCAAATTTATCTTTTTCTGGGACATGAAGTAAACCGGATGGGACACCGGGATTTTGTCTGAAAACCGGGACTGTCCCGGTCAAACCGAGACGTGTGGCAAGCCTAATTATATACAACTTGAAAACTTTAAACGCGTTTTTCTCCATGATGAAATTTTCGCCGATTTTTTGCATTCAAATCTCTTATAAGTCAAGAACTGAAAAAGATAAAGTAATGAAATTTGGAGCATATCTTTTTCAAACAGTTTATTTTAATTTTTATTCGGCAAATTTGGGAAAAAAACGTTTACTTATTTTTTGGAGTAAATTTGAAAATTACTCAAAAATATTTTGAGTTTTAGCGATTTAAAGCAACCCCATTTTTAAAACAAAATAAAAAATTAAATTGAAATAAAAAATGTATTTTTTAAATATTTATGTTATGATTTCGCTTATTAAATAGATGGTGAATCAGTGCAAAAAATTCAAAACTCTAAACTGTTTAATATATATATATTTTTTCAAAATGTGTCCCGAACCCCCTTAAGCTCGGTTATAGCTGTTCCATGATGACTAGTACAAACAAGGGCAAAACTGCACTATCTGGAGGCTATAACAAGATTTTCAATATTATCTTTCAGTGAGAGCTGTTGAAAATTTTGAAACTCACTAAAAATTCAAATAATAATAATAAAACAAAACACTAAAAAAACATGTATAAAACCACGTAACCCTATTTTTTTGATACAGTCGAACTTTCTTATAACGAGTCCTGATTTAACGAGGACCTGGATTTAACGAGGTTATCTGAAATGTTTGGTTGGTACAATGTTAAGTTTGCGCGGGCTTAACTCGCTTTTCGCGGGTAAACCCCGCTTAAAATAAATAATAATTTCTTTTAATAATTTCTTCCTAGTAACAGCAAATATCATGACTGTATCGAAATATTAATTGATTCCCTGGAGTCATTGTAAACAATTTCTTAGTGTATCAAACTTTTATTAATGAACATTTTATGAATTTATTTCAATTATTTTTTCGTTAAATGACAAGCGTCAAACTCATGATTTGTGAGCACAAGATGTACAGTATTTTAATCAAATAACGAATAAATAATTTCTATTTCTGCGCAGTACATCTTATGATTAACGAATCATGGATAATATTTTTTAGTTGAAGACATTATAGGAAACAACTGCTACATTTTAAATGCACAGTCAATGCATTGATTACTCCATTAAAACGATTTTTATTAATTGGCTGCAGGTTACATTATCTTTTTTTGCGGGGGGGGGATGTGTATTTTTTTATTTGCTTTTTTTTAATTATTATTTTTATTTTTATATTCACTTACATATTTAATTGCATAGTTCTGGTGAATTACAGCAGTTGTGTTTTGAAAAATCATGAAGCTCATCTTATTTAAATTATCATCATCATTCATCATTCGTAATTTTCTGCTTATTTTACTACTTTTATAATTATTATCATTATTTATTACTATTATTGTTATTTGATGCTGATTTTCGAATGGAATGGAAACTTAAAAACACAAACATAAAGTAGCGAATTCCCCATTCCACTTTCATTCCCACTGATCTTTATTCTTGCTTCACGATCACTCGATTTGCTTCAGGCTGCAAAATTTGCGTTTCTGCTCACTCGTTTAAATGGTTACCGTTGCCACTCAATTTTCAAATACATGCTCGTGTAAAAACATAACAAAGAACTGAAGTAGAAAAATGCAATCTGTAGTTACACTGGAGGAATATATAACTGCAAATATTAAGTAGCGATTTACATTCCATTTTCATTCCAATTGACATTTATTCTACGTACCTTCACTGTCACTCGATTTGCACTTGGCAGCAGAATATGCGTTTCTGCTCACTAGGTTATGAATAAAGAAGGTGATCATTTATTATTTTCCTTAAAACGGGACATTGACGAATTTAGGCATCTTCACGCGTAAACTTAAAAAAAAAGTGGAACCCCCCCCCCCCCCCAATTTTTTTAATAAATATAGTTCATGACAGACAGAAACATAAATGAACACTTAAAAAAGAAGAATTGATTTTTTTTTTTTTAATGTACAAAGTTACTTCTGTAGATTTGGTGCTGATTTTAAATAAGAATGAAATTCTTGGTAGAATTTAATTTTTCTTACTTTTAAAATCAAAATTGCCTTAAGAACTGCTATTTGCAACTGCGTTTTCTCTAAAATAGCGGTCGCCCGTCGCTAACGGGAGAGCATTTCCTTGAAAATGGCTACCAATGAATCAAGTCTCAGTCGCCAAAAGTGGCGACCACGTGTTTCTTTATTTCTTAAAAATAGTGTCACGCTACGGCAAGCCTATCCTCGTTGTTATCCGTCTCGTTCGCGCATCAATCGACTACACTGTGTGGCCAATATTAAAGCTCTTCACTTGAGTCTCTTTATAAGTGCTATATTGATTTTGAACACACACACACACACACACACACACATATATATATATATATATATATATATATATATATATATATATATATATATATATATATATATATATATATATATATATATATATATATATATATATATATATATATATTGTCGTTCATTTTAGATTGAATACTTTCAACTGAAGTAACAATCAATAATTCCTGAAATTTTTAAATCTACTCCTATTTAAAAATGGTTCGTTTTTACGATTTATTTGTTTAAAGAGTTTGTTTTTACGTTTAGGACCTTTTACAAGTACAAATTAAGTGAAGAATAATCAGGTCAGGCAACCGACATTTTCTCACTAATAAATAAACCAAAGCCTGTATGAGTTATCACATTTGCTTTCATTTAGTTACATGTTGCCTTCATTTGTTTGTATTACATTTAAAATTTTAAAATATTTCCTTATATATATGTATTGTAAATATCCAGAGATTTCTTCTTTTTTTGTAGAGCATCATAATCTTTTAATTTGTTGTTAATATTACTAATAGCGAATAGGTTATTTACTTTCTGTGCTACTTGCATATTTTTAAAAAAAAAAGACTTTCAAGTGGCTTCCATCTTTATTGAAAACGTCTCATATTTCATTAATTATTGAGCTTTAGTTTTTATGTTAACGGTAGTGTAAACTACAGTTAAAAAAACATTCAAAGTTAAAAGAAAATGGTGTTCTTTGTATTGATGAAAAACTCTTAGTATTTTCACGATCTATTAAGTCAAAGATGCTTTAAAAAATAGTTTACTGTAATATTATAAAACATCATTAATTTTTGAAATTTCGAATAAAAAAAAACAAGTACGAGATATTATAACAGTAATAGTGAGATATGGCATAAAATATGCAAAGGAATTTTTTCAAGCATTTTTTTTTAAACATAATTCGTGTTACAAAGAAAACTGAAAAATATATCATTCAAAGGCAAAAAATATCACAATTTTCATGTATGAAAGTAAAATACTCACCGCTTAAAAAATTCATGTGGCAATATTTTTAACAAAATTATAAAAGTTTAGTTCCTGTTAATAAGAACTGATAATGTAATGCTGAAGTGATTTACATCGTAAAAGAATGTTTTTGGCGATTCATCTCAGATAAATAAATTGAAAGGAAAGAAAAAATGAAATTCACATTGAAAAGAAATATGCGTTCTCTGAAAATTTATTTTCCTTTATCCTGATAAATTACGAATGTACTAAAATATAATTCATGCAAAACAGCAAATTCATAAATGTGTTAATTAAACATCAAAAGGCATTTTAATTTTCATGTATGAACATAAAAATTCGCCAGTTACAAAATTGATTCCAATATATTTTTATCGGCATTTTAAAAGATTCATTCCTGTGTAATAAATAACGTAGCTATTGACAAGAAATGGAAATCTAAATGTAAAATAACTAACATTGTAATATCTTGAAAGAATATCAAAGTAAATCAAGTCAGATAAATGCATTTATTTTAAAAGTTTGCACATTGGAAAGAGAGATGGTGTTCTCTGAAAACTAATCCCACTCATCCTGATAAATTACTTTAACGTGTGACAACTTTTCCGTACAAATTATTTAACATTTAAAAATAAACAATGTAACTCTAAGCAACTTTTCCATTCAAATTATTTAATTCTCAACAATAAATAAAATAATTCTTACCTTGCGAAAAATAATCTCATTTTTGAACATTGATTTATATCCGAAATTTATTAATCCTTTAACTAATATATCCCTCTTATCAATACACTCCAAATTTCCTCGGCATATTTCAAATTTCGTGCAAAGAATTTCAATTCGAAATGCTTTGCACGAACTGATGATATGCAATTCAGTGCAATTACATGTCCATGCATGAACAGAAAAAAATACACTTAAAGATATTTTTCACGAATTTTAAAAGTTTCGTTCCCGTGTACTAAATTGCGTAATTGTAGACATGAGTTGCAAATCCAAATCTGAAGTAACGTATTTTGTAACAGTTTGAAAAAACTACGTTGGAATTCAACTTGAGAAATGCATTTAAAGGAAAAAAAAGTTGCACATTGAAAAGAAATGTGTGTCTAAAAACAAATCCCACTCATCCTGATAAATTACTTTAACGAGTGACAACTTTTCTGTTCAAAGTATTTAACTTCCAAAAATAAATAAGGCGATCCTTAACAGCTTTTCCGTTCAAATTTTTTATTTCTCAACAATAAATAAGGTAACTCTTCCCCTTGCGAAAAAAGATCTCACTTTTGAACACTGATTTATATTCGAAATTTATAATCCTTTAACTAATAAATTCCTCTAGTCAAGACACTCTATATTTCCTCTGCGTATTTAAAATTTTGTGTGAAGCATTTCAATTTGAAATGGAATTCAATGTCCATGCATGCAAGAAAAATTCGCCGATTACGAAGTACATTTTAAGATTTTAACAACAAAATTTTGAAAGTTTCGTTCCCGTGTATTAAATTACGTAATTTGTAGACATGAATTGTAAAACCAATTCTGAAGCAACCTACTTTGAAACAGTTTGAAAGAATATCTAACTAAGTCAACTAAGAGAAATGAATTTAAAAGGAGAAAGAAGTTACACATTGAAAAGAAATATGTGCTCTCCGAAAACTAATCCCTCTCATCCTGATAAATTCCTTTAACGAGTGACAACTTTTCTGTTCAAATTATTTCATTCTCAACTATAAACAAGATAATTCTTACCTTGTGAAAAAAGATCTCGAGTTTGAACACTGATTTCTATCTGAAATATATAATCCTTCAATTAATAAATCCCTCGTGTCAAGACCAGATCTCACTTCATCTTTCCTCTGCGCGCACACCGGCTTCTCCAAACTGTATTTACTTCCTTGGAGTTGGAAAGTAATAGAAGAACGTGATCTTTTTACCCTAATCCTGAAATGCAGCGACCTCTGGGGAAGGTTTCGAGAACTTGAGGAGCGCTGCGGAGGAACTAGTTTTACAGCAAGATGGTACGGATGATATCGTCTGCCGAGTTGAGTACTATATCTAGGTAAATGCAGATTTGGAAAAAAAAAAATGGAATGTTTCACTTTCGCTGAAAATTCTTGTTGGAGACATTAATGCTACTAATTAAATAAATTTAGAAATTTAGAAATTAAATAAATTTAGAATTAGAAAATGGTAGTTTCATAACATTTAAATCAAAGCTTCACAATTCCTAGAAATCGTGAAAAAACATTAATGTGGTAAATTTTGCCCGAAGCAGTATGGAAAAAAAGTTATCTACTTGTAGCATTCACCCCATGACCTCATGATATGAAAGTATTGTAACGAACGATTACAAACTAAAAGAAAATCGGAGGATACATTACATTTTTGAATTTTTTTCGAAGCGGTGTGAAAAAGATTGCATTGAAGTTACCTTTGTAGCATTCCCCATTATATGAAAATATCGAAATGTACGATTAGAAACTACAGAGAAGTCGGAAGGTGATGAATTCTAAAATCCAATGACATCGTGGGCGTTTATGTCATTATCTAATTCATAAAAATCTCCTGTCACGGTGTTAGTGTTTGAAATCCTCCAAAATGGCTCGACCGATTTTTATGGAATTTTTCATGTGTATTTGGTAGGTATTAGAATAGGTGGTAAAGTATATACTTCATACCACTAGATAACTAGGGTGTCCCTATACAGAACTTTTTTTTTAAATAATTGTAAAAACCATTGTTGAAATTCATTGTTAAAACCATTGTTGATAATCACAGTAAAAACCATTGTTGAAAATCATTGTATAAGTCTTGCTTAAATTAATTACACACATTATATTTGTATACAAACAGAAGATGGTAACAATTTTTTTTTTAATCATTGAGAGTTTTCCGACGTTTTGCCAGAACGCCGCATCATTTTGACATTTTATTCTGTATTTGTTTTTTTATCACAAAGCAATGCATGCCAAATTTTGAACGACACAAAAATTTTATGTGTGTGTGTGTGTGTGTGTATTGCTGTATTGAGAAAACGAATATTTTTTTTTTTAATCTGTGATCGTCGTCTGCAGCGTTCCATTCCTCTTTCTATCGAAGATCTTATCCCTACAAACTTACAATACGTTCTTTATTCGTTAATTAACAACCAAAATATTCACTAGAAAATATTTACAGTGGCTCCCAAAAGTGTTCGTACACCTACGACTTTTCAATGAAATAGGCCCCATGCATTGGTTAGAATTAATATTTCGGAATAGGTATTTAATTACGAGATCTATGATGTTTTTAACAAAACTATACAAAAATTTTTAATAAAACATAAAAACTTAATTTTTTTTAAATCAAAAACCAAAAAGTGCCAGAAATTTTATCTCACAAAAGTCTTCGTACACTTTGAAAAAATGTCAAAAAATGAGTAAATAATCTAACTTTTTACAAAATTATTATTTAGTAGAATATCATGCAGTATCAACAACAGCTTTTAAACGTCTGGGAACAGATTTCATTGTTTTTTCTTTCTTTTTTTATGCAATTTCTGAGTAAGTGTTCAACCGCTCTTCGAGTCTTACTGTTTCTATTTCGCGTTTCGTTTCAATTGTGTATTTTCGTAATCTAGCCGCCAGATATCTCCAAATATGTTCATTAAGTTTAAATCTGGCGATTGAAGAGATATTTCTTAGTTTAAGAACAATTTTTGAGGCACCAAACGCAAACGTGGACTTTTTATCGTTATATTGCTTAAAAAAAAAAGTTGTTTCCGATTACCGAATTTTGGGTTAATAGTTTAAAATTGTTTTCTAAAATATTTAAATGAACAGCAGGATTCATTATTTCTTCTAAAAATTCTAAATTTCCAAGTCCTGATGCAGTTATGCACCCTCACACAAGAACACCTTCACCGTCCTGATTAAGTGATCTAACTAAGTTCTTAAGATTCAATTCCTAATTTATATATATATATATATATATATATATATATATATATATATATATATATATATATATATATATATATATATATATATATGTTATGTGAATGTTAATTTGAAAATTAACATTCGTGCGCCAAAGGCATCGGCAAAAGACCAATATTTCCAGTGAATCACCGATGAAAGTTGACATTTTGGAAATTTCGGTAACGCACAATGTATTTAATACTACAATACATGTGTATAATCAGTGCACCTTTGTATCCAGAAGCCGTTTGACCATCAAGCACCAAATGCATCATTAAACGAATAAAATGAAGCTTACATTATACCACTCGATCTTTTTAAAGAAGCTTCTGAAACCTATTGAGTTGTCTGCAAGCCTATTGTGTCTGATTCTTGTGTATTATTATTTCGCATTGCTTATCTAGAATTTATCGAAAGATCTCGGCTATCAATAGATATTATTATGACATTCTATAAAAAACAATTCAAGTTTCCCACAGGGCAGAAAATCTCGGAACAAAAGAATTCACTCCTTAGATCTTAGAAAATATACATTTTTTTCCTTTTTTGCAACTACATGTTTGATGACTTTATTTTTATTTTAAAGCCTAGGTATTATTTTTACTCTTCGGTTTGCGTTGATTTTTTTTTTTTTTTAAGACTGAGCGAATTGTTTTTTCCGTACTTTTTTGGTAAATATTTAGTTTTAAAAAGTTTTCTCCGCAAGGATCATTTAGCTACTTCAGCTTTAATTTTTTGAGCTTAATCATGGTGTTTACCACAGAGAAAGACGCTAAGCTCTAATCATTATTTATGATTTTCTCTAAGCGCCGAATTAAAATCAGTTGAAATGCTTTTATTTTCGAGTGCCAATACTTTGCTTCTTAAAATGATTGCCTATGTGTATCGTATTCTTTAACTTATACATAATTTATATTTATAAAAAAAAAAGATGTTTGTTTGTGTGTTCGTGACGCGCTTCACCGAAAAATAATAAGGCCTGATTTTTAAATTATGCATTGATGTATTTTGTAATGTAGGGGTACCCCCCGTGAGACTCCATAAGAAATGCTTCGCGACGCCCTTGGGGGATAGCGACCCACATGTTGAGAGCCCCTGCTGTCTTTATATAATTTCGTCTCAATGGCATAAACCCTGTAAAGGCTGGGACGCTGTTGTCCCTGTTCAAAATTAATTTTATGAATTATCAAATATGTATAAGTTATAAATTATATTTTTTCTTTATTATTGAGACATCATAATCTTAATATTAGCAAAAAAATAATAATAATGATTTTTTGTTTAAAAAATTAACTGAAATTCTGGTTTGAAAACATTTTAAATAAAATACATCGATTGAAAACAACACATTCATACTGACGAACTTTACGTTCATTCAAAGTTGCTTTTTAAAAGAAGATTAAATATAAATAACGTGTATAACTATTCAAATATTTTTGAGTTGAATAATAAGTTATTTTGGAAGATTGTTAAATATTTAAATTTTTAAAGGACTAAATAGACACATGTCCCCATCAATTTTCTCAAAATCTACTGAACCAATTTTTATAAAATCTCACATACGAGTCATTTATATCGCCATTCAATAGTTTTGCAGAAACATATTAAGAAAACGCTCATTTTGTATCTCAAAGGGTTAAAGCTGCCAAATACTGCACATATTTCTTAACCAAAATTTCGTCTTTCATTCCGATAGCAGAATTGTGCCTTGGATCTGTCGTTATTGCACATAAAACTGCAATAAATCTTTACGGAGTGCAGTCGAGTGTCGACTTACGCGAGGGATGCGTTCCAAGACTCCTCGCGTACGTCAAAATTTCGCGTTGTGGAAAAATGTACATATATAAATGTTTTTAGAAACATACCAATTCTTTTACACACGTTTAAACACCCCTCAAATTACTTTATAGCATTCCGCAACTAACTATACACTGCCGTTTCTTACATAAAGAACTGAGCTTTAACTGCATTTAAAAAATAAACTATTTATTCAATATGAAATACTCTAAGATGCACAGAATGAATGATCAATGGGATGGAAAGACATAAAATAAAACAGCACTTTAAGCACAGTATGTAGTAATAATAAAATGCTGCAATATAATAGCGCTATACAGTAGATACAGTAACATATTTATGAGTTAAAAAATGAAGATGATGATGATGTAAACGGACTCTATGATCAGATCGGTATTTCTATCTACTACATTTTTAAATACGGTTGCTTCGCCTTTTCTTTTATGACGTTTCAATTTGTGGTAACTGCCCCTCTTCTTGATCTCTTTAATCTACAGTACAAGAGCAGCTTCCATTTTCATAATATTTGCTTTGCTAGACTGCTCTACAAACTTAAATATTGAAACTAAATTCTGAACTTTTACGGATAGCTTTTTGTTTTGACTTTTAATTGCACGCATGGAATATTCACTCATATTTATTGTTCCGCTGCCGTCGACGTTTTGTAGCTGTTCAAGCATCTCGAGAATGGTAGCCATTTTTTTTTTAAATCAGAAACTTTCTTTTTCTTCCCATCTTCAAAATTTAGATGAAGGTGTCACTAAAGTACCATTATATTTCATCAACTTTAATATGTATGATGAAAAAAAATAAATAAATGAAGGATGTTAAGTGGTTGTTGGATGCACTAACAACTTGATGCGTAGACTAGTTTGATGTGGGAACTTTAGCTATCTGTGATGCTTAAAGGGATGTAATAATATTCACAAAATCAATATTTAGTAGCCAATAACGAAGCCGGTACTTCCTTTTAAAAAAATCGTGTTGTGGACGAAAAATTCGTTATAGCCATTTCGCTTAAGTTAAGCTAAAATGACGCACGTTCATCAAATAAATGTGAGTAGAGATTTCATTTGAAAAAAAAAATAAAATTTTTTATCATTTTATATGGAAAGATGCGTATTTTTGTTTTTTCCTCTCTCTCTCATGTAACTCCTTCCAATCTATGTGGAAATAGATGAAGGATAAATTAATAATTTTTAATGAAGCAAAACTTTACGTCCTAAAACAACAGTTAAATATCCTTTTATCATTGTGAAAGAACAAATGAATGTTCTTGACTAAAATTTTACACATCCATGCACAAAAGCTAATTGATTTATGTTTTCAGTAAAATACAGATTTTTTTTTTGAGCAATCACATTGCTTATTGTTCTCACTTGATTGTTTTGAATTCTTATGATTTTATCCCCCCCCCCCCGCCTCCCTCTGCAGCACCAGCGTCGACCGGCAACACGATGCTGCTTCTATAGCGAAAACAGTCTCCAGGTTGCGTCCATATCCTACACGCATACATACACACACCGACACACACACATGCATACACACACGCATAAATGCAGACACCTACACACGCCTACGCACACACTCATGCCTGCACACAAACACACACGCCTACACACACACTCGTGATTGCAAAAAAAACATCATATGAATTCAAGATGTCAAAATTCTTTTTTTTTTCTTTTTCAGATAACAAAATCATATTTCTCAACGCATTAGTTGGTTAGCACACGCAAAGAAAAAAACAATTGAAAGTTTATTACAGCATGATATGGAAATGCAAAAATCTTCAAATTTAATTGTATGATATACCACCCATCATGTTGAAGAAATGAAATGCGGTAGTTAGGAGGCAGTGAAAAGCAAAGGGATGTAAAGACCAAACCTAAAAATCCAAAGCTAGTCAGTACAAATGGTAGGAGAATCTCTCCTCTGATCTAGGACATGAGAGGGCACTAGTATCTCTAGTGGATGCTACTATATGACATGATTTTGAGAAAACAAATTCAATGGAAGCCTACCTAGGATCTGAACTTGGAATGCGTTTTGCTCAAAACTTTGATAAGTCCACTAACATCCCTTTCTTTTCACTGACTGATATCTGTATCTCAGAGCCAGAAAGATCTAAATCACATTATGGTAATTTTTGAGGAGAGGAGAAAACCCTTTTTCCTGGCGTATGCAAAAGATGGAACGTGCGATCATTTTACCCCTGGTAAATTTTTTTTTTAAGAATTACGTTCACATGACTCGATGCGGAATGGGCTTCTACATACAGTGCAATGATAAATGGAAAATCGTAATTTTCGGACTTGCGTCATTTTGGCTCTGAGGTACATTCATATTATTTTGATTTTCTTTAAAGTACATGAATTGTTTATTTTAACCATGGAGAAAAATGTTAAGAACAAGTGTAAAAATTTCCCAAAACATGACTGTAAAATTATTATTTAGAAATATATTGAAAAAGTGTTTCTGTATCACATCATTCACTCTAGTTATAAAAATTAATGAAGACACAAGGAAATCTGTTTCTCTCATAGATATTAGTAAAATAGTTTCATTTAAATGAACGCTACGTACTGGAGTTGATGGTTAATCCACTGAGTTAATGTTAAAATTTCAACTATCAAAATATCACCAAACAGGCAATTTTTTCATTCAAAAATGTAGAAGCAATTTTCACCTGTCATACCTTGACGGGCAATTTTCTAGTGTTCAAATAAAGAATTATTTGTTTTTATTCTCATTGTTGTGCATTTAATGCTCACAAATCTTTTTTTTTTTTTGTTTAGGAAAGAAGCAGAGAATTTTTGAAAACGTAAAAAACGGTTTAAAAAGACTTTTCAATAATGAAATAAAACGTCAGCCAAGCATATGTGTTTGTTGCTCCATTGGAATGGAAACACATTTTTTTCACCATTTGGTGAGAACAATAAAAAAGAATTTTGACAAAATAGATTTGCGTTTTCATTTGCGCTTTAATGTTTTGAAATTCGAATGTCAAGGTAAATTTTCAGGTTATGTAGAGTTCGAAAAGGCATTCAACCACAACACTCACTTAGTACATTAACCCTGTACTAAATGTTTACAAATTCCTTTCAACTGTTATTTTTAGTATTAATACTATTATTATTCAATGAAAGAATTATAATTCAATGCATGAGACTTCGGAACAGTATATCCATTTTCCTCACTCCCGAATAAATGTTAAGTTGTTATTTCGACTTGACCGCATGTGCATATATACCTAAGAACGTATGGATGTCCGAAACATCCATTTTGATGATCCCCAAGTTAATTACCACGAGTTTTCTCGTGACGTCTGTATGTAGGTATGTGCGTATGTATCTCACATAACTCAAAACGGTATGCCGTAGAATGTTGAAGTTTTGCACATAGACTCTTAGTAGGGTCTAGTTGTGCACCTTCCCTTTTGTTGCATTCGGATGTTCCTAAGGGGGTCTTTTGCTCTTTTTCGTGGAGAAATCATTGTTAATTTCGATGTAAACTCAAGTTGTGTTATAATTTGTCGGACACTTGGCGATTTATCGCCAAGTTGGGGAAAAACTTGCCGAAAAAAATTACTTTTCGAATCTGGTTTCGATTCGGCGCTGTTGGCGATATTTAGGGAATTAACCATTGTATCACGTTTTAATCTCTGTAAAATGCTTTTTTGCTTCGGTTCGCGAAACTACACTGTAAAAAAAATTCAGAAACGTTTCTGAGTATATCGTGCAGCTGCGGTTCATGAAAGTTTCAAAAACGTTTCTGAGTATTTCGGAATCCTCTTTCCGTAATTTCCAGAAATGTTTCTGAGTATTCTGTGCAGCTGTGGCTCATGAAAGTTTCAAAAACGTTTCCGAGTATTTCGGAACTCTCCAAACAATTTTCAAAAACGTTTCCGAGAATTTCGGAATCCTTTTTCCGTGATTTTTTCTAAAATATAATTCTTTACTATAGTATTGCATACCATATTAGTTTCAATTCTTTCATATCTAAGAGCAATAATACAAGAAATTTTAGAATCATTCGTGGATTTTTTTTTTTTTTTTTTTTGAATTTCTAATGACAAATAGCATAGTTAGCATAAAATATGCACAGTTATAAATTTTTTAAAATGTATGAAATAATACAGTTGTTTCATTCCTAATCACAAAATCGTCGGGGGATTGGAGGGGGGTACTTTCTGAAAAGTGGGGATTGTTTGTTAAACAATCCTAAACTTCAGTTTTTCTCTCAATATTTTCAAGACAAAACTATCAACATGTTGTATTTTTAATGCAGAACTTAAAAACATATTTTGTATAAGACTTGATAGCTTTTATTTTCGGATAAAATTTAACAGGACTTAATGACCCTTCGCGTTCCAGAATTCGTTCACCTCAAGTCAATTTCTCTGACAAACCGAAGTGTACCGAAAAGTACCAACAGAGAAATTGATGAATTTAAATATGACACCAAGTCCCCCTGCTGGAACCATTCGGGTTGATTCTTCTGTTCTTGCCCTTTTCCAGTTCATCACAAATATAAATACCTAATCAAAATAGTCATTACTAATAAAATCATTACTGATTTTATTTTTACAGTGTGCGCAAAATGCATTATATATTTTATTTATTAAAACATTGAACTCTATTACATGATTATTCCATTTCATATACAAGAGAATTCCCCCCCCCCACACCATAAGAGTGATGGTGCACCCATAAAATGCTATAAAGCGCCCTCCCCCTTAAAAAAAAGCAACCCCCTGAAAATGTCAATGGCACAGTCTGCGTGGTGAACGCCCCTCGTATTCTCCCCATATGTACATTGCATATTAATAACACAAGTTTTATGAAAAATGATCACTTTTTAAACAATGACATGAAATGATATTACTTTTTATTTTGGCATGTAAATGCAGCTGTTTCATTTTTGCCACTGACTCATTCCTCCTGACTGTCCTACATTAAACTAGTATATCCACGAAGGAAATGGTATTTACGGAACAACTAATGCCAAGGAATTTTTTATTGTTAACCACATTTAACAAAATGAATAAGCAGATGAATTAATTGCATAACTATGTTGCTTATTAATAGATAACTGGGTCATTTTCTAATGGTATAAATATTTTTAAATGAATGAATAAATTATAATAAAAAAAGATAAATAATATTGACACATTTTTTGTGAAGCATATTACAATACTAGAAAACATTTGCATTACCATATTTTTAGTGAATTAAAAAATTGATTTTTTTTTAACCAATGTAGTATATCCAAACCGTTTTCGAGTATTTCGGAATAACTTTTCTGTGATTGCTTTTCAAATATAAATCTTCTTTCTTTTGCGTAATTAATCAGTTTCAATTGGTTACAACAAATAGTACACTGCGCACATAGGTATGTAGGATAACTTTAAATTAATTAGATAAACCAAAAACAGTTACAATTGGAGCCTCATCAAATGCAAATCAACAAAAATATAAATGCATATAACAACATGTTTTAAAATATTCATTAATACTACAAGTGAACAAGCGGAATAAAATCTAAGTACCTCCATTACAACTGGATACGTAATCCAAAGAGTTTCGTTTCATAAAGTATAAACACGGGTGTTGAAACTATTCACGCTTGAACACACAATGTATGTCTAATCATGGTCGCACTGGAAATTGTAAAGAAGCAAATCGTTATTAACTCACTTAATAGCTGCGTACATCGTCTAAAAAATCAAGGGCAGTCCAAAATGCAAAGGCGCAAAATTAGTTTCGACACATTTTACCACTCTCTAGACATGAAATAACAAGCAATCCAATGCTAAACAGTTGCTGACTGCAGCAACCATAGATAAGGAAAAAATAAGTTCTCGTTATTTCCGACTCACTGGCGCCCGTGTTGGAAGGATAAAATACGTTTCGAAGCATTGCGACAGCACTTCCGCTTCTAGATTTTTTGAAATAACAAAAAGCTTTCTGACTTTGCTACTGGATGAAGGATTCTTACTATTTTGGAAACGTTTCCGATATATCCAGAAACGTTTCCGAAATTTGTTACAGTGTAGGGGTGAAAATATTTAAAGTGCGTCCTTGCTTACTTCAAGGCGCTATTATCTTTATATTGGTATAAAAAGAAGCCATGTTAGCACACATCTGCTCGTTTTTACGAATCAAACTATTTCCTTTTGTCAAGACACGGAAATTGCGACTACCGTTATATTACGTCTTTTTTTTGTTCCTGTGTTGTGTATAATTCAATTTCTCATTTTATTTCACTTTTATTCATGAGTTTAAGTTTAGAAATTTTCGTATTTTTATACTTTAATTCAATAAATTTCTGTTTTATTTTGAGTTTCTGCTTTTAATATTTGCATGATCTATGAAACCCTAAAAAGTTAGGAATTTTAATTCACCTCCAGCTAATGTCGCGGCGGGGGTACCCCAAATTCTTAGCAGCTGTTCAGTAGCATGCTTTAGGGGTGGGCCCAGTGGGCCCGGGCCTCTCCCAAAGGGATAAATTCATTAAATTCTTTCAATTATTATTTTTTAATTGACTTCTCTACACATTTTTAGTTATTTAAAAAGAAACCCAAAGCATATTTGAATAAAAGCAGTTTCGTTTGCTAAAGAAGTAATACTGGAGCCAAGGCCAGAGCGGCTGAATACATTTAACTCACTGGTTTCGAATTCAAGGGAACGTAATATCGCGGTTTGTCCGTTAAATCTTCTTTGATGGAATCAATAATTAACATTTCAAAAAAACGTGTACACGTACCTAGAAGAGTCCTTTCTATCCAAGAAGATATTTGCGAAATGATAATTTCGTTTTCAGCTTATAAAAATGCAAAATGAAAGAAATCTTGACAAAACCATAATTTTAATGGAAACGGCATGTAGTATCAAAATGTTATCTCAACTGTATCATGGTTTTAGGAACAAATCAGCAACGGCATTGAAATTTGCTAAGAAACAGTTTCTGAATTCTTCAATGAAAGTTATATGTTATGAAGCTATAATTTTCTTAACTACATACTATTTTGTAGTTAGAATATAAATTAACTTGTCAGAACTGAAATGAAGTATGGTTCATTTGATAACTAGTGTCCCGTGTTATAATCATTATGACAATGTTCTCAATTAAAACCGCTCAATTTATAGCATTCGGTAAAATTACATAGGTTTAGTAATTGATGGCTTGAGATGTCACAGATATTTTGCATTCACATTTGAAGTATATTTTTGGATAATATTTATGTACTTAAAGGTAGATTAATTAACCTTAACGGATCCTTTAAAAAAAAACTTTTAAAAATGAAATCATGAAAACTTTGGTTTGAAACATTTTTATGACGGGGGGGGGGGGGATTCTCCATTTCCCTGGCCCCCTCCACAAATTATTTCTGTATCCGTTCCGGCAGCAGTAGGGGACTTCTTATCTGGAACGGTTTGTGATTTTGTGAATTTGTTGCTGGAATTGCAGTTGAAATTTTTTTAAAGTTGTCTTAGAAATTGAATTTGAATTAGGCAGTAAAACAGCTCTCGTTATCACGAAAATTAGAATAAAACACAACAGAGTGGCTTCTTAGGGACAACCCCTCCGGAAGTCCTGGCTTTGGGCCATTCTCTGTAATTTATAATATCCCTTCTCCCTCTCCTTCAGAAGGAACTTCTGGTTACCTACCTGGAGAACTTTTTCGTTCATGAAGTAGGAAAAAGTGCATAAATACATTTTAAAACGTGTTTTCACTAAGTTGACATTTTTAAGGGTTTTCACCTTGAAAATGAATGCAACCAGCGTGTCTAATTAACTCGGAACTCTGTAAGATGACAACTTGAAATCAGATGAAAAATAATTCTAATTCTGTCGGAAAAAGACACGAATGAATAACAATAGAAACATCCGCTTAAAATAATTTTTTAATATTTTCTCTAATTATCTTGTTAACATCCGGTAAAACAACTTATGATTACTCAACTGTATAATCGCTAAAGTTTAACAGCAACTGAAAGTATAATTAATGGAAAGATGAGCGGGGAAAAAAGGCAGGAAAAAAAGGGAAGTCGATAAATAGGTCAGTGAAATAGTTTAATTCAAGAAAAATAGTATACTACTCCTAGAAAAAATTTGCTGACAGTGAATATTTTTGTTTTGAATTTGTGCAGGATATTTGTGATGGAAATATTTTACCATTGAAAGAATTTGGTCACATTATTTACCGAATGTTAAAGGACCAAGTTCTTTGCAGAAAATGTCAATATAATCGTTCGTTAAAAAAAAAAAAAGAAAGAAAAAAAAATACGTTAGTTAGGGTCATTTAGGGCCAGTCAGGGTAACTGGAAACAAAACTTCATAGATATAAACTAAAATATTTTTAACACCTCTATAAACGTATTTCTTGAAAACCGGAAATAAGGCTCGGATACATTTTAACAAGCATATATTCTCACGCTTTATCTTTATGTACTAGGAAAAGTAACGTCAAAAAAATTGTGAAAGGATGTCTGTGTCGGGCCTGCATTCAGGAAACCCCATTATACCAACAGACTTGAAATTCGGCACAAAAATTACTTCTAATTCCGGTATTTTGCACGTCGGAGCGCTTTTTTTTTTTTTTTTTTTTTGAGCAATCACGATTGCTTATTGTTCTCATTTGACCGTTTTTGATGTTCCGTGCCTTTTTCAGCTTGAACCAGAAGCCTCTGCAGCACCACCGCCCACCGTCTTCTGCAGGTGGCGCGACGCGGCTGCTCCGGTCCGGAGCTATCCGCTTCTCCTTGCCGGAGACGTCCATGTCCTACACACACGCACACTCACACACACACACGTCTACGTGCATACACACAGGTCTACACACACACACAAGCCTACACACTTACACACACAACTATGCACACCTAACCACCCAGGAGAAGAGGCAGGCTTGGGGGGGGACAGGAGCTGTTTCTAGAAACAATAACTCCAATGAGTAGGGTCCTGTCTCAGTTCGTGATTGCGAAAAACATAATTTGAATTCAAAATTTCAGAATTCAAATTAATTTATCGTTTGCTAAATTCAGCTTTTTGAGCAATCACGATTGCTTATTGCTTTCATCTGACTGTCCTTGACGTTACGGTTCCTTTTTTTTTTTTTTTTTTTTTTTTGAAACTTTGAATCAGTTTTTTCAGAATTTATTTTCAAGCTAAAACTTCACATAAATTGCCAATTAAAGAGATGAAAGATTTGCCATAGAATAACATCATGTTTTTTTTTTACAGCCGTTTAATATTGTTCCAATTTCCTCAAGTCGGCGCCTTTGATCTTTTGAGAAATGACTGAGCCTGATAAGACGCACATCGAGTGAAGCCTTGATTACTGAAATTGCTGTTGTCATTCTTTTTCAAAAGTTGTCTTGGAAAAGGAATTTCAATTCGCAACTCCAACGAACTATAGGGGGCACTGCAGTCACTGTCTAATGGCGGAATTGAAAACTAAAACAAACGCATGTGGTAACGAAGAAAATGCTAAAAGTGTTGTGATTTTTGTTCGTATGCATGATTTTTTCGCTTTATTCATTTGAAAAGATTTTTCAAAGTCTTTTGGTTATTCTGACCCATATAGAAAGAGATTAGAAACCAAAAAGTATTACGAAAGTAAACAATTAATGCAGAACACACAGTAAGTTGTTCTGAAGCAGCCATTTTCACGATGTTGAATTCGGAATTCATAAATTTTTGGTTCGCTTCGAACGGCATTTTCATTTTGTACCGTTTTTTCTATACATTAGTACATATTAAGTTCAGTTTCGTGACATTTCCAGCATTTGTTGACATTTTTGTCACATAGTGCACATACGTGGCAGACTGTCAAGAGTAACGTTTAACACTAGATAATTTATTTCTATGACTATATGATTGGATATCCAAAGAAATCATGCATTTAATTCATTCGTCATGGAAATGATTTACCTGATATGCGAAATCTTGTCAAGATACATTATTCTTTCACATAATTTTAAAACCATAAGCCTATAAACAGATTTTTGGCGAACTTTTATTTTTTATTGTTCAAATTCTTAACGTTCTTTCTGGATTTTTCAGTCTGTTCTGCGATAAATATTTTCAAGAAAATTTATTTGCATACTGTCTATTTCAGTAGGATACTGTAGTAACAAAGGTTATTTAAATCATTTATGTGGAATTAGGTTAAGGAAAAGTGTCCAGTCAATGTTGTTAAGTTCGTTTTTTTTTCCATCGAATTGAAAAACTGATTCAAATTCACTCAGAACAAAATAAATAAAATGTGTACTCACAGTTTATATATGGTGGTAGTTTTCTTTTCAGTTGATTGACCATTATTTCTTTTTGCTTATCGAATTCTGTAATCTTACTATCATTTTATTCCACTCATGATAAAAATTAAAAATGGTTTAACTAAAAATGCGAAAACTCGCCAAGGCTACTTTGCTTGCACAATACTAAAACTACTATAACCCTAAACAAATTTGGCGAAACCTTTCAGCTGAGAATAAAAGGAATAAAGTAAATTCTTTCTCGGTTAAACATTTTTCATTTTGTTCTACGATAATAAATTCAAGAAAATATTTTGCATACTGTCCATTCCAACTAAATGCTGCTGTAAAATATGATTAGTTAAATTAATTTAAGATTAAAAAAAACTCATATTCTTACAAATTCATACAAAACAATAAAAAATTTTACCTGGTATTACGTTATCCAATTTTGTTAATCCAGACTTTTCTTGTTTACGCTTCCACCATTTAATACTTTTTTGAAAGAAATAAGAAAAACTAACATTATTTTGAGAAGCTCGAGAATACTACTAAGGGACGAATTAATTTCTGTAGCTGAAAGCAAACTAAGACACATCGATTGCGTTAATAAATACTCAGAACAAACTGCCTGTGTTCACGTCAACAGACACACGTGATGCGCAACGTGGCAATGTTTTAGGTGCAGACGCAGTTTTATAAATCACCGCAAGGTAGCGTATTCGAGCGCTGGAGTTCCGAATGACGCAGAAACAGCATTCGCTGTGTAAAAATTCAACAGAGAAAAAGAATCAAAAATACATCAAGGCCAAAACAGATCCAACAGTTACATTGATCTTCTGACGCATACAATTCATTGTACCCATAGACTAATAATAAGAATAGACCGAGCTATGGTAACCCTTTTGCTGTTCATAAACCAAACCATGTGACTGGTGGATATCCTAGCAATAGCGGGCGTTGATCATAGCAGACGATCAACGCCAACGAGAAATAAAATAAATAGAATTGATGTAACACGGAAGAATGATCTTTTATGGAGTCCGATTTGTAAATTTGTTATCTTAAGTTGTAAATATTTCGTTAATATAGTGAGTTTTTCGTTTAGGTAATATTCTGCATTTTCTTTAGCCACTTTCAATAACTCTCTAAGCAATTAAAGATGCAAGGACCCAAAAAGAATCGCAAACGGTAAGATTTTTACCTACAATTTAAATTTAAGATACCGATTAGTACATTTGTGCGTTAACGCAAAACGTTTACGCCATTACGTTCACGCCAACGCTGACGTAGCAGTTCCAAATTAAATAAAAGTTACTGAAAACTGATCAAAAACGAATTACTAATGTCAAAATAATGCATAACTAAAAGAAAAACAGTTCAATCTCTGCTCCTGGAAAAAAATTATAATGAAAACACATTACGTCTTAAAATACATGTCGAGTGCCAAACTATAGATAATGTTGCCATCTAGCAACCAAGCTGCCAAAGTTTTCGCCAAGCCTTCCACCAGTCACATGATGTATCCATGAACCAATTTTTCCATCAGCAAGTCTGGGAAAGCTCGGTCTACTCTTACTATTAGTCTATAATTGTACCTATATTTAATGACTTGCCACGGAAATATAAATTCGTTGATTGAGGCACCCGGGGCCCCGCCCCTTATCCTCTGGTGTGGTATGTTGATAGTTCCCCGGTGGGGGCATGGCTTTATTTTGGCGCAGAAGATGGTTGCGTAGATGTACGAGAGATGTGGCTTCCTCAACGGGAGTACCATAATGGTTAGCCGAAGGCTTCCCCCCCCCCCTTTCAAGGTTTTCCCGTAGGAAGGTTTTTTCCCCCCTTCCTACATATTTGAGTTTTATACTTTATCCCTCGTGGGGGATTTCTAGGCTATTTAAATGAATGAAAATAATAAAATAAAATAAAGACAATGATAAAATGTTGATTAGAAATAAAAAAAAGTAGTGAAATGAAAATAGATACGAGCATGCTCCCAGCCAGAGTGTAATACAATAACTAGAGTCGAAACGAGGTAAGTGGTTTAATGACTTAGTTCATTTATTTGGAGAAATATTTTTCATTTTAATGTCACTTTAAGTCATATTTTAAGGTTTGTTTTGTTAAAAAAAATAAATAAATAAATATTAAATTTCAGCGATATTGATTTTGGCAACGTTTGACAAAAAAATGTTTTGACCAGTTTGGCGAAAAATTTTGAAAATGAGCTAAGTGTTCCTCGTTGTGATTCCTAAAGCGTATGGCATACTCTAATTTGAATGGCAAGAATCATAAGATTAGAGAGTAAAGGAGTGGGGAAGCACTCGAGTATTTTAAATTAAAAGTTAGTCTCAGTAGAAATCGGGGAAAAAAAGCAATTGGGATTTCTAAAACATTCATTTGAATAGTTTTTCGTGTTTCAAAATGTTAAGTCTAATAAACTAAAATATCACTCATCTCTTCTTCCTCTGCCATTTTATATTTCATCCCTTGAAATTTAGTTTTTTATGGACTCGATTACCATTATAGGCTTCCGTGTTTGGTTACATTTCACATCTCCAAAATAAATTGCAGTCCTCTAAAAAATTTCATGGAGTACATTCAAGCCTTGAAAATAAAAACCTAGCTGCATCTCTGGTTGTATACATTTAAGATATTTCTCTTCCTTTTGGATGAAGACAATTTTGTGAATTGCATACAAAAATGCTCTCCTTGATAGTAATTGTGCACGAAAAATTTTACTTAATGGTAATTTGTTAACGAACGAAATCCTATTTACATTTTACGCATCGTGTGTGTGTTTTTTTTTTTTTTTTTTTTTTTTTTAAACCCCTGAGAATAACGGGTAGATGTAAAATAAAATAGCTAACTTTATTTCTCATGCAGTTGGTGATGGCAGATAACCACGATGGTCACACTCAGTTTAACCTAACCACTAGGCTGGCAACATTTTTGGCCTAACTGTAGTGATGCATAATTCGTATTACAGAACAATGTGAGCGAGGCTAGTGCCGATAGTTTGGAGCGAGGAATAAAAATTTTCGTGGAGGGGAATTTCGCCTCACCCCGCCTACAGCCAAGACCTTGCTCCACCAGACTTTTTCTTGTTTCCGTGAATGAGAAAGAAAATATGAAACATTATTAACATCACATATTAAAAACATGAATGAATTTTAGTTCATATATATCTTTCCTTGTCCGAAATGAGTTTTCACATGCAAAATAGGAATATTTGCAATTTATTAAAACTTTTTATGCAATGAGAGTTTTCCAGGTTAAAAATTTGGCCAAAGAGAACAAATTCATGAAGTTTCACGTATAGTAGTACAAGACTGAAAGTAAAAGAAGTGTAGCTATAATACTGTGTATAATTACGCTATACGTAAAATATCCATAGGAAAACCAGTATAAGCTTTTCGAACAAAACGTAACACAGTTGCGTTGATCATATTCAGGTGGATCCATTTGACTGACTTCAGAAACACCTGAAAAGAGTGAAAATAATATTATGACAAGAACTATTGTAAAGTGTGTCGTATTTTTGACTTTTACAGAATTTTAAACCCTTTTACTAGAAAAAACGGTCTTGGTATAAATAAGGGAACGTGGAGCAAAGTGAAATAGTTGAGATCACCGAGCTGTTTGAAAATGAATAAATCGTAAATTTGTTTTGAAAATTACAGTACAAAAAGAAAGAACATTGAATTTTATAATAAAGCTTGTATTGAAACAGTATTTTAATTTTTTTTCAGTAAATTTGCGCCTTCAAAGAAAAAGTGAAAAAAATCCCCTCCCCTTTTTTCTACGGGACAAAGAAAAATAAAACATTTTTCTAATGGGTCATTGTATAGAAATGTCAACCTAAGCCTCGCATTTTTTTTCTTTTCAGAAAGCCCCATTCGTGTCCTATCATTTCATTCAGCATACTTTCTAGTATATAAATCCAGTAATAGTTTGCAAACATTTTATTCGATGTTTTTCTTTTGGCTCTAAACGTGCGAGCGGGGCCGGACTTAGACTGAACGGGGCCCTAAGCTATTTCAGGTATAAGGTCCCATTTGTAGTTTGAAATTTTTTTTTTTTACTTTTTTTTCCTTTACTATCTTTGTCTCTTTCCTTTGATACATACTGCAATAGTTTTACTTTTTTGATCATGTTTTAATACGTTTTCCCTCATGTCCTCTTTGAATTGACCTTAAGAGGCGGAATGGTATCGAGAGAATGACACAGGACTCCCCTTTAAGTGGAGTATAGAATGTCCCCAATTGTAGGGGCTGGTGGTTTATCCCCCGGAGGACATTTTGAAGAATAGATATAAAATTCTACATTTTGAAGCTTTATAAGATGTAGTTGGAAATACAAAAATATCAGGACAGAAATACGCAAACAAAACTTTTTAAAAGTTATATACCCTTTCGCAAATTAAGAAAATGCACAGTACAAATTGTTTTTGATTCGACTAATCAATGACAACAGTTGACAGAGAGAAAGAGCACGAGAAGAGAAGAGACAATGGATTGTTACGAGCTCACATTTGCTTTCGATACAATTAGTTTTCAACCCACCAACCCACCGACAAATAACAATGAATTAAATGCAAAATGATCAATAGCAAAAAATGCTTTAAAAGAAGTGGTGTACAGATTTTGAAAATAGGTTAACAAGGGAGTAACATACTGCCCATTTGAAAAATTCGTAATTTATACATTTGATAATAAATAAAATTGGAGCCCACTTTGCTTAAGATGTTTTAAAGACTTATCCAATTATTTTCAAGAACTCTAGAACAATTAAAACTACTTACCGCACTTTATTTGTACTTTCCAGTCTCTGATATTTTAGTGCTTGATTGTAGATTTTTACAGTCCTGTTCTTACTTTGTTAGCTATTTTAAACTTAAAAGAAACTAGATTTCTCATGACAACAACTTTTCTTCAGTTGCAAATGGGCAGAAAACAAAAAGGAATAGAGGGAGCGCATTTTTTTTCCGTGTTAAACAGATTGAAAATAGGCAGTAGAAGTAAGACAAAAGCAAGCAATAACAAAAGAAAAATACTGCATTCGGAGTTACATAAATAGCACGATATGAAACATGTGAGTCAGAAAAACTTGTAAAATGTTTCAGAAACGTGAGAAACATGGTTTTAACATTTTTGGTTCAGGATGTAGCAAGGAGCTGAATTTGACATACATCGGCATTCCTTCTCCCTACCCCCTCCCATTTGTGTTTTGTAGCCACACTTTTCCAAGTTTTCAAGCACTAGAAAATGAAATTTATTTTTTTCAAGTACTTTTCTCTCTCTTTTTTTTTTTTTTTTTTGAACGAATCGTGCTAATTTCTGAGAGTTGGGGTCCAGTGACAAAACGGGGACCCTAAGCTATAGCTTGCTTAGCTTGTGCGTTAATCCTGGCCCTGCGTGCAAGGTTGTAGAAAATACTTAGCATACGTAAACAACTCAAGTCTTAAATTTTCTTGCGTAACGTAAAATACTTTGCTAATTTTTAAAAGAACTATGTTTATTGTAAAAGATTAGATGTTGGTCCAATAAAATTGACTGTTCTTTTGACATAGATTATAAGATAAGTACTTTATTTATTATTATTATTATTATTATTTTATTTATTTATTTATTTATTTTTTATTATTATTATTATTATTTTTTTTTTTTTTTTTTTTTTTTTTTTTTTTTTTTTGTTATTTCACTGAAAATATTTGCGTTAAGCTAGTCACGAAAATGTACTATTTTCTGTTTAAAAACTAAACCAAATAATTGTGCAAGTCAACCTTTTTTTTTTCTTACATCTGTATCATTTCTTAATAAAAAGTGCAAAATATTTATTTTAGATACAGAAGGTATAAAATAATTAGTGTGACTAACGCAACATTTGAGCTGTAACTAACGTGATAGTTAGGTGTGACTAACGTAATGTTTTAAAAATTACTGCTATTTTGAATAAGTAGACATTATACATTGATTTAAAATATTTTGGGAGAAAAATACCCCTAGTAAAGATGAAATGTAGACATTCTGTCTTCTTAAAAAAGGTGTTTTAAGAGGTCTTCTTTAAAAAGAAATGCTCCCAATTAAAAGAAGAATTATTATTTTTTAAAAAGAAACGTGGGTAAAGCAAAATGATTACTCTACTGAATAGGCATTCAACGCAAGAATCCAAGCTAAAAAACTAAGAAAATAGAAAGACAATCCTAACAAAGGAGAACGTTTATACTTTTTTTAAAATATCTCTACTAATTATTAAAATGAAGTAATGGCATCTCACTTGAAGATATTATTTGATACAGTGACAGTAAATACCGCTGTAGCATATTACAGAAAATGCATGAATGATGGTAGTGATATATGGAATTAAAATGCATTCTGAAGAAATGTTTGAACATTTTTTTTTTAAATATTATATTTTAATTCAGGACATATAACATTATTCGTTTGATGAATCAGTAAACCTTGAAGAATAATATGTCGTTGAAAAGTACTACGGAGTTTCTATGACGATAACTAGTGTATTGGCAGAATTCTAAAATTTGGAGAAACTATCAACTTGTATAAGTTTACTTTTTAAATTTTCCCAAAAATGCTGTTATTCGGTTAGTAAAAACAGTTTTTTTTTCGGCACATTCAAATTGGGTTAATTAAACTGAATCCTTCCATTCAATTTCTTTCACAAATGTAGAAAAAAGTAAAGAAAGAACTATAATGCAACATAAAAAAAAGTTTCTAAAAAGTGTATAAGTAATGAAAGTGCAAGAGATTAATCACAAAAATTTTTTTTATATGTATGCATTCAATGGTTACGTTAGTCACACACAGTCTTTCTTAAAATAACCACTAAGGGCCAAAAAAAAAAAAGTCTGCTGTAATGAATGTGTAGTATATTTTTAATAGATCGTTTACCTGTTACAAATATAACATATAACTTTAAATGCCTGCCTAACTTTCAGAAAAATTTGCCTCGTAACATAAGCATTGTTTCTCAGGGTTGCAAAAATGTTACATTAGTCAAAATGTTTGTTTTGCTGAAAAAATATCTATCAGCGATAATTTTGCTTCAAATTATTGGTAGAAATGAAAAATAGTCACCTTGTACGTTTTAAATCTGCATATTAAACCAAAAAAAAGTTCTTTTACTTCAGGTTTTAAGTAAACGAAGATAGAATGTTACGTTAGTCACTATGGAATGACCCTAATGGAGTAATTTCTACTCGATTATAAAAATATTTTTGATCAAATGAATCAGTAAATAAATGGTTTAATGAATGAATAAAAAGATACTGATACAATAAACGAAAGATTAAATAAATCATTTAATATACGTAGAAAAATAAAAGAATGAGTAAAACAGTCAATGAATAAGAAAATAAGTGAGTAACTGTCTAAATAGATATAAGTGAATCTATAAATGAAGGACTGTAAATGAATTAATTAATAAATGAATGCGTAAGTGCTTTAGTAAGTGTTTGAGTGAGTAAACCAAATGAACTATTTCACTTTGCTCCGTCCACATTGCCCCGCATCTTTTTTGCTAGTTGTACAAAATGTTTAAAGTACAAATAAGCTTAGTGTTAAATTAAGTTTCTTAAAAACTGGGAGTTCATGAAAATAATTCAGTTGCAAAGGCTGTCAGAATATAATATCAGAAGAATGAATTACCTAACTTGTTCGTTTCAAGTAATAATGGGTCATTCTCGAAAATGTGTAACTTTTGAAAGAAAGCAGTTTTCAGTTTCAAAACCGTTTGTTTTCTTTTTTTTTTCATTATTACATGAAAGTGTTACCTACTAGAAGTAACCATAAACAATAGCCCACCTAAATTCCAATTATTTTACTCATAAATTTAAAAAAAAAAAACCTTGTCACGGAAATTTAAAAAAAAAAGAAAAAAACTTTGTGTTTGAAAATTGAGGCCAGTTTAATATCAAAAAAGTATTTGTGCAAACAATGAGCTAATTTATTCATTATTGGGAATCTAATGTTAAGCTCTCTTAATCAGAGTACGGCTTAAGTTTTAGTTATCCTTTTCATTCAAATTTGTGTTAAAATACAGTATAGTATTAATATATTTCCAAATTAGTAAATTTGAGAATATACTGGTAATTTATAAATTTGGACAACTGTCTAAAATTTATGTATTTCCCCTCCATCCTTTATTCTCACCTCAGAAATAATGACTTTCATAAGGCTCATCACGGAGGTGAGATTCATGAAGGTGAGGAATTTTCCATTAATATAGGTCTAATGGATACATTTTTCAGGGAAAGAGGTTTTTTCTTCGTTGCTACAATATGCACATGTTAAGCATATGAAAACATGTGTACTTCTTTTTTTCATATTAAATTATATCCATGAAATTCAAGTTAACGTAGGTGAGAATTCCCAATAACCACACTTGGTTTTTAAAACAAAATCTACTTCTTGTTTTTCAACAAAAATCTTACAACTTCTTTATGGCTGAAACTAAACAAGGGGGCTCCCTTGTATCATGGGAAATAAAATGTGATGGCATTACTGCCATCTGTTAATGAGAAATGACATTTTGTGTTTGGGTAACGGGGGTGAGAATTTATTGTGTGACGTAATTCCTTACCCTACTAAAACGAACAAAAGCACAATATTGAAAAAATTAAATGAACTTAAACAACTAGAATTTGAGACACCTGTGAAAGAAATAATAAATATATATATACTCTTAATTCAACAAGTTATTAAGCAACATACGCAGTCACATCAGGTGTGTGACGTGCCTCGGAGGTGAGAATTCCCAAGCTGTGAACCAAAATTATATTCAAATAAAAATTATTGTTAAAAAAGGGTTGGTAAGTATAAATAGATCTATATTGTAGATGAAATTAAAAACATTGTGAAAGGAATAGTTCCTTAAAGTTTTTCCTGTAAAGTGTTACCGAAAAGTTACATTTTTTGAAGAATGACCCTAATATAATTTTAAAGTTTTATAAACTTCTACTGAGTAGTTCTACCAATTCGAGAATAACTGATCCGTAAATGGTATTTTTCTTATGCAAGTGATTAGCATAATAATATATAATTGCTTGTGTTGAACATTTACTTTGTGAATTGTAATTTCAAGTTTTAATATTTATAATAATGATATAACTTTTTTGAAATCTTGTGCTGATTCATTTTACAAAGACAATCATTAATAGTATCATTTAACTCTCTTGAAAATTATATTAATAAGTGCCCTTAGCGATAAATATGTGAAACAAGAGCTGAAAATACTTAGCCGGGCCCCTATCATTGTCATTAGAATAAAGAATGACCGATACAAAAGACACTTCTAAATGAAAATTATTAGCTGCTTGAATATAGACTACAAACAGTTCCAAACGATAGAGAAGAATAATGGGTTATAATATTGGTTGTAAAAAATAGAAACCAACATGTTTATTACATTAGCAATGTTTGAAACAATAGCATATTAGAGAACTTACTATTCTTTCTTTTATTTATGCTTAATGGAGCAGTTGTTCGAAAACAATTTGTTAGTAAAGTTAAAAGCTGTGCTACTTGACACTTGACATTTCTTGATGGCCTGATAAATCTAGACGAACATTAGCGGGACCATAGTTGTTTGTGAAGGATTCTAATTAAATTTGAAGTCCAGCCTCCAAAAAACGAAACCCTCCGAACTACTCATCAAACAAGGTGCCACACAACCAACGTAGATTAAAGTTCCTTTTAAATGAACTTAAAATTTTTAAGTAGTAGTTTTTATAGAGGGCCGTATTCATGTTTAAAAACATGAAGTCTAACTTTGAAACTCCGATTGAAATGCTTCCGTTTTTACAACAAAAATATTGTAGTTTTGCGAATTTGAGTGTTTAAAATAGCCGACATACCTAATTTGATTTCCTTCTTACCATTGGAATAGATCCTTTAGGAAGGCATCATTATTTTTTTTAACATACTAATTTACAGGTTGAGGTTTAAGAAGCAATGAAAACAAGCATCAAAGAGTTTTAAAGAGCAAAGTTTATAAAAGAGCTTTTAAATGTAAGGCACCTAAGAGTGCTATAGCCAATCTAAAACTTGACGATAATTGTAGTCTCCATTTACGATGAAACTCTAAATAGTTTTGCAGAACTTTTTTGTCTAGTTGTTTGACAAAAATGTACAAATGATGTCACGCATTTATAAATGCGTGACATAATGCGTGCTTCTATAGAGGCGCGGGAAGTAAGTGAAGGTTTGAGTTTGGGTCAGGGGTAGGGGGGGAGAGGTGAAGGTGTTACTTTGGGACAAAGTAAGGAGGGGTCAAAAATATTGGAAAAGAAGTGTGACTTCCTTTATGGACAGCTCCTATTTGAAAAACATTGCTCCTCAAACCAAAAACTATTTTCAGTATACATAAATTGTAGTTTTACAAAGATTCATCCCTGAGCCACATCGCAAGCAATGAATGGTAGGTGATAAATAAAGGGTGTTTTTTTTTAGAGGTTTCGAACTTTAAGTTGGCAACACTGATATGTGTGCCATTTTTATAGCTGTCATTTGTTTTATGTTCAGTTCGGTTTGCCATTTCATCATGAATAAACAAGGCGGTGCAACATGCCACACAGCGTGCGTCACAATTGATTTATTGAAAAAACCGTTCGGTGAACGAATAATTTCGCGTAATGGACCCATGAATTGGCCTGCAAGATCATGCAATTTAACACCGCTGGACTACTTTTTGTGGTGCTATGTGGAGTCTCTGGTCTGCACCGATAAACCACAGTTGATTGACGTCTTGGAAGAGAACATTCGCCACCTTATTACTGACATACGGCCTATATCGCTGCAAAAAGTGAGAAAATTGAACTTTCCTATTAGACTTTCCCCGAGCCAGCCGAAGTGGCCATATTCCAGAAATCATATTTAAATAAAAATGGCAAAGAATCATCTTTCGAATAAAGCAACATTCATGGCAATTAACAACATTTAACTGTGTTTTATTTGAATCTTAAGTTCTCTACCTCTAAAAAAACACCCGTTAGATGCGATAAACGAAAAATAGAATAATGAATATACTTACCGTAAAAGTCTATAACAAACAAAGATAATCTAGTTAATCTAATAAAATTTCGATAATTATCACATCCATCGTCACAACAACAAAGATTCCTCATGGTATTGCAAAAGTTAGCAACAATTCCTAGGAAACCACTGACTACAGTTAATACAGGAACTAATTTGTTGACGTTGCAGCTGCCGAGCATCGAAAC
This sequence comes from Uloborus diversus, assembly GCF_026930045.1. Classification (NCBI taxonomy): domain Eukaryota; kingdom Metazoa; phylum Arthropoda; class Arachnida; order Araneae; family Uloboridae; genus Uloborus; species Uloborus diversus. The sequence continues at coordinate 77,096,153 of NC_072737.1, read as the reverse complement.
CCCTGAAATATAAAATAAGAAATACTATTCAATTTAGTCAAATTAATAACGATGAAAACGTGTTTGTTCTAAAGAAACCAAAACATTTCATTGAATTCCTTTAACTACAGTAAAAGCAGTGACTCAACTAGGAGCCATAAGTTAACTTCTCGTGATGATCACGAAACGTCACTGTTAGAGTAAGAGCCCATGGGTGCCAGACATACGTCATAGTATAAAGGCCCAAAATTTTACTGCGTAAGCGCACTGGACCAGGTATGAAGGGTTCGCTATTAGTTAAGCTGACTCGCGCTGGCTTTGGCGGGCAAGAGGTAGCAAAGGCGCGAAAAAATGGTGAACAAAAACATCATAGTATAACGCGTGATTTTTTAATATTTTATTAGGGGTACTATTACGAGTTAAACCTTACAAAGCCAGACACTTAGCGCGCTGCCTTTGCGCAGCCAGACACTTCAAAGCAGGGGAAAAATGGTGCACAAAAACATCATAGTATAAAGCGCGATTTTTTTATATATTGTAAGGGGTGCTACTAGGAGTTACGCCTTACAATGCCAGACACTTCGCACGCTGGCCTTGCGCAGCCAGACACTTCAAAGTTGGGAAAAATCGTGTCCAAAAACATCATAGTATAAAGCGTGATTTTTTTATATTTTGTAAGGGGTGCTACTAGGAGTTACGCCTTACAATGCCAGACACTTAGCACGCTGGCCTTGAGCAGCCAGACACTTCAAAGTTGGGAAAAATCGTGTCCAAAAACATCATAGTATAAAGCGTGATTTTTTTATATTTTGTAAGGGGTGCTACTAGGAGTTACGCCTTAGCACGCTGGCCTTGAGCAGCCAGACACTTCAAAGTTGGGAAAAATCGTGTCCAAAAACATCATAGTATAAAGCGTGATTTTTTTATATTTTGTAAGGGGTGCTACTAGGAGTTACGCCTTACAATACCAGACACTTCGCACGTTGGCCTTGAGCAGCCAGACACTTCAAAGTAAATCGTGTCCAAAAACATCATAGTATAAAGCGTGATTTTTTTTATATTTTGTAAGGGGTGCTACTAGGAGTTACACCTTACAAAGCCCGACACTTCGCACGCTGGCCTTGCGCAGCCAGGCACTTCAAAGTTGGGAAAAATCGTGTCCAAAAACATCATAGTATAAAGCGTGATTTTTTTTTTATTTTGTATGGGGTGCTACTAGGAGTTACGCCTTACAATGTCAGACACTTCGCTCGCTGGCCTTGCGCAGCCAGACACTTCAAAGTTGGGAAAAAAGTGAGCAATTTTATGTATTTTTATGAAATGTGATAATAACACCTTTTATTTCTTGGCACTAATACATTACATATTTAATCCTGTTCTAACTTGCGGGAAGAGTGCAATTACTGAGTATCTTTTTTAGTTGTATAGGTACGGCTTCTGCCGTACAGGGTCGTTCCTCAATTTGTCGCACTTTTATTTAGACCTACATAGACTCTTTATCACATTTACGAGGAGCGACTCAGACATGAAAAATCGTATTACTGGTCAACCTTTTCGTCAGTGGCGGATACAAGGGGGGTTCATGACCCCCCCCCCCCAAACCCATGACAGCTTTTGAATGTTTGCTTGAAAAAATTAAAAAATTAATCGAAATAAAAAAATTTCGAATTCAATTTTTTTTTGGGCAGAACAATGAAGGGAAGTAGATACAAGGAGCGGGGAGGGGGAGGTCATGACGGTCGCGACCCTTTCCCTTAATCTGCGACAATACTTTGCAATCATTGCAAGGTTCATTGAATTTGAGTAGTGAAAATGACTGCATGAAAAAAAAAAAAACAGAACGAAACCATAAATAAAATTTTTGAATTCCTTTTTTTGTGGCATCATATGTCATTTTTCTATTGATATATAGCTGCACTGGAGACAGTTTTTCTACGGCGCTGTTCTTCAGGCGCCGAAAAATGAAAAGTAACAAAGAAGTGTCTGCCACCCGATCGCTATGATAGTTATTGTAAAACTGCAGGCAATTAATTGATAAAACATTTGAGTGTGTAAATATTTTTATGTAAAGTATCTGTAAATTATTATTCCTTTCTGTTGTGATCTTTAGACAGTTTCGTTTTTGTTCGTGCTGAGTTATTTGTAAATGTGCTGTAAATAGTTAATTCAAAAAGTTTAAATCAGTGTTTTGGATTTTGTGTCGCGCAACAAATGTAAAATTTTAGTTTCGTGTTTGCGCGAAACTTCCCGTAAGTTAGCCCCTTTTATTAGACGGAAACTGTGCAGAAAAAAGCCGCGTTTTGTAAGAAAAGGACGTCCTATGACAAAACCAATGAAGCTTCGGGTGACAAAATATTGTTGTCTTTTTTTGCAAAGTTAAAAAAAAAAACTTCTGTATCAGACTCTGAGACTGCGACGTCTTCGTCCACCTCCGATTTTTCTGCAACTGAAAAGAATCAATCGGTGTCAACCGAATTATTCAGAAAATGTTTAATTTATAATTAGATTTTCGCCACATTTTTAAGTGAAGTTGTAATAGTATATTACTGCATACAAGATGGATGTGTCATTCTCAGATATATGAATGAAATGAACTTTCTTCACAGAGAAATCAGTACATAAAATATAATAAAGAGCAGTGACCATCATAAGAAGCTATTATCTTAATGTTTATTTTATTATAATAATTATGCAATATAATTTTTTGGTTACGTCAGTTGGTTAATGTTTAATTACAACTTTTATGCCAAACAATCCTTCACTTCCGGCCCAGACCTATAACTTTCAGGTTCCGCTACGAATTTTAACATGTCCTATACGTTTTATGAACTCGTATCTGAGGGTCTCGATCTGAGATGCCGTTCAAAGTCGCTAAATTTGAATAGGATTAAAACTTTTTTTCAACACAAATTCAAAGTTCACCGTTAGAACAGAAAATATCATACTATTACTTCACGGCTTTTACAAGATGAATCCCAGAGGTCAGACCAAATGATTTATTTTAGTTACTATTATTTAAATTTAATTTAACCTAGTTCAAGAAAATTGCCGTTCGTGAGACCACATTCTTAAGAATGACCCAGGGGTGTTTGTGATCCAAAAGGCGTAACTCCTAGTAGCACCCCTTACAAAATATAAAAAAATCACGCTTTATACTATGATGTTTTTGGACACGATTTTTCCCAACTTTGAAGTGTCTGGCTGCGCAAGGCCAGCGTGCGAAGTGTCTGGCATTGTAAGGCGTAACTCCTAGTAGCACCCCTTACAATATATAAAAAAATCGCGCTTTATACTATGATGTTTTTGTGCACCATTTTTCCCCTGCTTTGAAGTGTCTGGCTGCGCAAAGCCAGCGCGCTAAGTGTCTGGCTTTGTAAGGTTTAACTCGTAATAGTACCCCTAATAAAATATTAAAAAATCACGCGTTATACTATGATGTTTTTGTTCACCATTTTTTCGCGCCTTTGCTACCTCTTGCCCGCCAAAGCCAGCGCGAGTCAGCTTAACTAATAGCGAACCCTTCATACCTGCTCCAGTGCGCTTACGCAGGAAAATTTTGGGCCTTTATACTATGACGTATGTCTGGCTATCATGGGCTCTTGGACTATGTTAAATTATCATTAGGTTGCAGCAACTTACGAAACTCCTTCCACGGCAAGTCACGAAGTAACATTGCAGTGACGTCGGCACAACGTCACTGCAACGTTATGATCTAGAGTCGCTATATAGATAGGCCGACGCATCAGCTTAAGTTTAGCCATTTTGGATCGGATTTTTCATTGTTGCACTGCTAGGGTTACCACAGCAAAGTTTCGTATTTCGCCAAATTTGCGAAAATAATATTTTTTTTAATAAATAATTCACGTGTCGCTAATAATTGCTCACAGTGAACAATCACCAAACGCGATAACTCGACAGAAAAGACAACCACTCAAACACGCGCTCCGATCCAAAATGACTAATCTTAAGCTGATTCGGCTCGTATATATAGGGGCCTTATTATGACTTAGAGCCGCTATATAGATAGGCCGACGCATCAGCTTAAGTTTAGCCATTTTGGATCGGATTTTTCATTGTTGCACTGCGAGGGTTACCACAGCAAAGTTTTGGATTTCGCCAAATTTGCCAAGAATAATATTTTATTCAATAAACAATTCACGTGCCGCTAATAATTCCTCACAGTGAATAATCACCAAACGCGATAACTCGTCAGAAAAGACAACCACTCAAACACCCCCTCCGATCCAAAATGGCTAATCTTAAGTAGATGCGTCGGCTCGTATATATAGGGGCCTTATTATGACCAAAACCCCAGCAGGAAGTAATTTCTGTTACGCTTGGTGACTGACAAGAACTAGCAATATTTTGTTTTGCATATTCGCCATAGCCAGCAACTATTCAGCGCCTTATTCAGCTACCATTTTATCGTTGATTTTCTCAAGCATAATTTCATTCAGATGAATGTAAATTAGCTTCATTTCATATGATCGTCTTTAAGTTGTTGAATTTTTTTTTTAACTTAGGTGAAAACATTTGTTATGGTCAGATTCGATGTAAGTTGGCTTGGAGGGGTGTATATTTGGTTTAAATTAAACGCTTAAATATCGCTTATTGGTTAAATTGTATCAAAGTGTTAGAACACTGTGTCCCAGACAGTTCGACCCTCGATCAACTCTCCAACCACTGGTCGAAAGCTTCTTCAATTGAGAGAAAAGACTTCACTCTGCGGTTCAGATGTCAGACGGACAGTCAAATACTCTGGTGAATAAAGGAGTTTGTATTGCAATTTTTGTTTTAAACTGATTATTTTTACAAAGCAATTGATTGGAAGGCGTTTTGTTTCCCATTTAAAGGTCCATTTCTCAGGAGCAATTTGTACAAAACCAGTGAAATTTTCGAGTGATACACTATATTGCTTCAGAGCAACAGTAGGATATCTTACTGTTATTACTGGGATTACATGTCTTAGAAATAAAAATAGGTATTTGCTAAGAAACAAATTCATAAAATTCACGAAAGTTAAGCAAATGATTTCTGCGAGTGCATCTGAAATTAGTGACACCAAATTAATAAAACGGCATTTTTGCAAACATATGCAAAAGGGGGATGTGTCATAAAATAAGGGACTAAATATCAAAGTGAAATTTACTAAAAAAGAGGAAAGCGGCCGTACATACATAGTACCTTTTAAAATTAACTTTAATTTAAAAAATATTTTATTTTTTCATTCATTCATTTACTTATTACTTCCTTTTACAAAAAAAGAAGTACTGTACTCGCGAAAAAAATTTCACTCAAAATCGTCCTTAATTTCCATTTTACTCACCCCCGAATGAATATTGAGTTTTTTTTTCGACACGTAGATGAGTGACTAAGGACGTATACACAACGCGAAATATCCATAATGACGATTCCCGAGTTAATTACGACAAATTTTCTCGTAACGTCTGTATATACGTATGTATGTATGTATGTGCGTACGTATGTCGCATAATACAAGAACGGTAAGTCCTAGAAAGTTGAAATTTGGTACGTTGACTCCTAGTGGGGTCTACTTGTGCACCTCCTTTTTTGGTTGCATTCGGTTGTTTCTGAAGGAGTCTTTTGCCCCTTTGGGGGGGGAATCATTGTTAATTTCGATGTAAACTCAAGTGGTGTTATAATTAGGCGGACACTTGGCGATATATATCGCCAGTCTTTTGGTAGCCAAGTTTTAACGCCAACTTGGTGACAAACTTGGCGATTTTTTTAAATCTGTTTTAATTTAGCCACTGTTGGTGATATTTAGAGAATAAACTATTGAATCACGTTAAAGTTGCCAGTAATGTGGAAATGGTATTAAATTGGAGTAAAAAGAAGTCATGTGATGCACACATCAGCTCGTTTATTTTTCCGATTGGAATGGTTAACTTCTAGACCCACCACTCCACGCTGTTATTTGAAATAAATATCTAGACAATTTAAGTGTTGGATAATAAAAATGGTTAAACTTAGCAGTAGTACGATGCCAAAAATATTACTTGCCATATAAGAAAGCTGCTATGGATAAAATTAAGTGAATGATGTCCAATAGGAAGATACTTTCCACTGCAAAGTAAAATTTCAGAATTGTTAATCACAATATGCGTAAATATGAAACTATACACAAGATCTAGAATTGCATCGTGTACCTGTGGAGTAAACAAATTCTAGTGAAAATACAGTGTACTGACAAAGTGTGCGTGTTCGTTTTGCAATACTCAGTCGCTTGCACACACTTATAGTTACACCTGCAAATAAAAAAAAGTGTTTTAATTGAACTGATGATATATAATCGTGATTTAGACAATTTGATTTTACCTAACGAAGACTTTTACATTATGCTCCTTTTTCAGGAGTTTTAGCTTTTTCAAAATTGAGGTGGTTTTTTATAATATTTTACCTGTATACAATGTTTTATTGTCATTTGTTAACGGAAAATTTTAGAGACATTCTGGAAAAATCGTGAAAACGTAAAAGAAATCAAATATGTGGAGGCGTAAAACTTTGAAAACAGTTTCACATTTTGAGTTGAGCTGCAAATATGACTTTTATGATTAGCACCAGTCCTGTGAATTTGGACTAATTTTCGGGTAAAAGAATCGTAGTCGGTAGTCCAAGGTTTAAAATTTCAAGAGTCGGAGTCGGTCATTTTTCCCTAAAGTCCGCAACTCTGCCACTGCTTGCGGAGTCGGAGTCGATGGCGCTAAAGTTCCTGCAGTCGGAGTCAGTCATTTCTCCACCGACTCCGCAGCCCTGCTTTGCGCTGCAGTATAGTCGAAAGTCCGGACACTTTCCGAAGCTGGCATTTTTCGAATTTCAGGGGAAATAACTGACTAATTGATCTGTAACTTTTGCTATATAAAGGATATGCCTGAGCTCACTTTCCAGAAAAATTAAATAATGCTTGCATTCACGGGACCAACATTTAGTTTGAAAAAAATAGAAAAGTTTTTTGATCACCCAACATTGTAAAAAGCTGAGATGCAAAAATTTTTACAAGTTAGTTTTGTTTGTTATGCATAATTATTCTATAGAAATTCTATAGAAGTATCACTTGTTTTCAAAAAGGTAAAAGCATGTCTTTTTAAAATACTTATCAACTTGGCTAGTTTTTGGTTCATAACAGTGAGAGTTTTTCAATAAACTTTAACAAACTTTCAAGAAACTTGACTGCACAAAAGATGAACATTATGCTGGCATTTAAAAGAAAAATACTGAAAAGTTGATAAAATATGATTATTCAAAGGGAATTAAAGTTTCACTTCGTATGCATAAAAGATCATTAACTTTCATAATTTCGTAGCCAAGTATACATGGAATCTTATTTAAAATTCCTGATGAATAGCGTAGAAGTTTTAAAATATATCGATGATTAAGTGAGTTGTATTTTAATGAATCTCGGATAGGTGATGAATCGTAAGGGATTGTACACAAATCTAATAAATGAGCAAAATCCTTAAGTTTTGTTCTGATTCGTGACAAAAAGTAAACAGTCCATGACCATTCTATTACTATCCGAGAGTCATTAAAACATAGCTGATTTTAACATTTTCACAAGATTCAACTAGCATTTTTTGAAAATTTAGTTGCCACAAATTCATGGCTGCGAAATTACGAAGCTTACAATTTGCTACTTTTCACGCTTTGTTTACCCGACTACGGCAAAGCCGGAAGGAAAGGTCTATGTATATTTGTATTTGCGTATGTTCCACAGTAACGCCTAACTCTATTCGTCCGATTTTGATGAAAGGTGTTAATCGATTCGTTATTATGTCCCGGGTAACATAGGCTAAATTTTAATCGACTTCAACAATAGGAGGAATCTATTTTACCTTGTAATCTTGATTTTTTTTTTCAAGCGCGGGTTTTAAATAAATTTATTAAAAACTGTACACTGACAACGAGAAAAACACCAAAAGGAGAGAAACAAGTTTGCTATTATAGTCTTGCTATATTATCATCCGGCGTTGCTTGGGTACTTATTAACGCAGCATATCTTTTGATAATTAAATGGATGAATTCTATCTAAATGGACTATCTATCTAAATTCTATCTAAAATGCATTCTAAGAACAAACCTTCAAAAGAACTTTACAGAAAAATCAAGCAAAAATACTCGGCATTGCCTGGGTCTATAATACATAATTATGAGAAAAAATAGCTACTTTCATTTATTTTCTTTTTTAACTGACAAAACTCAAATCACACCGCTTTGACGTGGTGAAAATTCGAGTTCTATTCGTACCCAGAAAACTAAAATAGCAATATATAAGTATAAAGAACAAAATATTATTCATTTAGAAACGAAAAAATTCAAATTTAAAGAATTTCCAAAGTATGATACTACAGTTAAAAAAATATATATATACAGTGAAATCTTTGTATAACGATACTGTCTATAACGATAACCTGTCTATAACTTTTTTTTTTTTTTGACCCGAGCAAAATGTCAGCATGAATAATCAAACTGTCTATAACGATAACCTGTCTAATACGATATTTTTTTTAGGTCCCAACAGTATCTTTGTAGGCAGGTTTTACTGAATATGTACTTGACAGCACACTACTACGGCATTTGAATTGCATTATAATGTTATTTATGTGGAAGTGACATCGGATTACGATAGAATATCTAATATATGACTTGTTTTACTTAGTAAGACGATGATATCAAACAGCACCTACTACCTTATTACTAACATTTTACTGGTTTTTGTTGTAGTCGGATTTCAGTTTTTAATTCAATTTAAAATATAGAGCTTGAAAATACGCTTGGCTAAATTATTGAAGCATATTTTCCATTTTCGCTGCGTGCAATGTCCACGTAGGGTAGTCAAAAAATATCTGTCTAACTGTATTTATTCTATATTACTTATTACAAATTTCAGAAACTATCAGATACAATAAGTGAAAGTATAAAATTCTCGTGTTGAAAAGAAAATTGTGTTCAATCTGTATTCCTTTTGGCATAAAACAAAATACTGTTTAGTGTGTGCGTGTGTAGGCGGGGCAACTTGCACTGAGCTTAATGTCAGACATTGTCCTCTTTGTCTCCTTTGACACTGTTTGGAGCACATATCCTATTTTCCACAAAACATCTTAATAGCGTCCAGAAAAATTACGAGTATCTTCCACGAGGTCAATCAAAAGTTACTACAGAAGAAAAAAATACCATTGGTAAACCCTATGCCGTTTCATTTGTAATATGTGATTCTCTTTAGAAGAAATTTAAGAAAAAGTTTACCTTCAATTGGTAAGGTATATTTATTTATAAATTAATCTTGGCTTTGACACTCTCGTGCAGAATGTTTGATGTTTTAAAGCTAATTGGTGTTGCGTAAAATCATAGCATCGTGAGTTTGCAAAAGGAGCCATTGAGCTGCATATTAATAAAATTTGCCTCATAAAGAACGAAAGCATGATGCAATGTGCAAGCGATTTGCGCTCAATCATTTATGATGTGTAATCAATCATAATTTTCAGCGACTAACTCATGGGTCAGGAAATAGTTGCGTATTCATTTCGACTAAGTGACGGGCTTTACCTTTAAAGTATGATTCTGAAATAAAACTGAAGCAATGGAGTCGTCTCCGAAATTTTAAAAGTATTTTTTTCTGAAAAGCATGCTTACAAACATAGGATTTGATCATTTAAAAATTAATTTATCAAAGTTTAATATTTTTTAGCAATTGTTTTAATCGGTGCGTAGATTCAATTTCATTTTTTACGCTTCTGCACATGACGTCACAAGTGCTGAAATGTCATTCACTGATGCCATTAGCGCAGAGCGTAATATTTAATTCGCTTCTTTACTCACATGTACTAGCAACGATATGGTTGATAACAAGCGTAGAGCGCGATATTTAATTCGCTTCTTGATTATCATATAGTGGAAACGCGGTACACAGCAAGCGTAAGCATTTAGAGCGCCAGTGTTAGAGCGCGCCAAAATTCATCACTTGTGACGTCATAAAGACCACGCCTTGTTTAAAAAATTGGACATTTAAAAAATTACATAAAAATTAAACGTATTGAAAATAAAAGTTTTTCCTTGCTCCATGTTTTTTTTTTCCCCTCTCTCATTCCATCAATTTTAGTGACTAAAAGTAGTACTTTTGACTGAAGGAAGCAACCCCATTGTGACCGTTACTGTTTTAACTTTGTCAAACCCGTGATAACTCAAAAACTCAGTATCACAAATTTTTTTCTCATCCCGACAGATTCGAGATATCGAGGTTATACTGTAGTACTAAATCTCAAGTAAACTTTAATTTTACTTAAAAAGTACTTAAAGTGAGAACAATAGAAAGGTGAAATATATTTATTATTATTATTGTTTCAGTTGAGTTCCATTTAGTGTTTGTAAAATATGAAATGTTGCTATATTTAAGCAGGTAGAAAGGGAGGAGGATCGAGGAGAGAAATTGCCCCAAAGTTTACTGTCCAATGAAAGAAAGGGTGGGATTTTGAACTATCAAATATGATTTTCTCGAACACTGGATTCATCGACATATCGCTTTTGTTCCCTGTGCTTGTAAATCTTCAAATTTGCGTTTTATTACATTTTTCGCACGTTGAATGACTAAGTTCTCTGATAAAATAAAGACATTGTCTTGGAAACTTTAAACCCTAATTTTAGCAAATTTTTTCAATGCAACATATGAAGTTTTCGTGGTATCTTTCATATTCTTTACTGTGCTCTTTTGCTTTTGCTTGTGTACTAAGTCAACTCTTTCACAAACAATTTGCGTAGAAGTCCATATAAGCTATTTGACGTATGAAACTGATAGAATCTTACAGAATTGATAGCTGTTTTGTGACCATTATAATCATCTTTTGGTAGGATGATTTTTAATTTTTTTTTGAGCGTGATAAAAAACGTTTAGGTTTGTGTATAATTATTATTATTTTCTCTCGGAGAATATTCTCAAATTTGTTTCAGAAAGTTAAAGGAACATTTCATAGAATTTCCCCTCAGAGTTGGCTAAAGAATTTTTTTTAAATAATTATATGTATTAAATTGGTAGTTGGACAATAGTTGCCACTTGGCGAATTTTTTCAATTGCATTTGAAGAAAAAAACAGGGAGAGCTTTGCAGAAATAGAATGAGAGACGCACTCTTTTATTTCTCTGATATTCGTATAAGTGTAAAACATGAATGATGATTGTTTTTGTGATTTTTAGTTTGAATAGAATATACATTATTTTTTCCCTTTCAATCGCATTTACCGTAGTTCAACGACGTAAATGTTTTTACGTGCTAGAAGTTTCTTTCCAGCGTTTTATTTCTATATACAATTACCTATACTGACGTGCTAGGCACAGAAGTCGTATCTACACTTTTCAACTAAGTTGAATTATTGTCACCAGGTGGTTTTCTGTAATGTATTTTACCTAAAAACAATGTTTTATACGCATGTTTTATGTACAAATACATGGAGGTGCAAAACTTTAAAAAGTAATATCTCAGTATGACATCGACTGCAGATACCACTTTGTTTAGCATGGCAGTATACACTATACATGCAGGATTGCCAACTGCTCCGCAAAAATGGCGAAACTCCGCGGCTCCGCAAAGAAGTTTTTTTGCTCCGCATTTTCCGGGCAAACGCATTCAAGCTCAAATTTTGCCATTTTATCATAACAAACATGTAAATATGGAAAATTAAACATGCTTATACTCAAAGATTGAAATAGTGTTTAAAGCTGTTTTATTAATATGAAAAATAATTATTTTTGTACTAATACTTAAAATGATTATTAAAGCTCTAAAACAATTTTAGATAAGTGGTTTTAGTTATTTTAATACAAAATACCGAATAGCTCCGCAAAATTTTAAATTGCTCCTCAAAATTAGCACAGATTCTCCTCAAATTGTTCTTCAAGGTTGGCAACCCTGTACATGTCACTTTCGTCTTTCATCATCAGTATCTACATCAGAACTCACTTTAAACCATTGTTACGAAGCATTTTCCAACCCAATATTTAATTGAAGATTTGAAAAAAAAAAAAATCTTACCGCTGTGAGAAGCAGAGCCTCTTCTCGTGTAAGGATTTGGAATCTCATCTTCTAGAAATCTTTCCTGTCCTGGATATCGAACTATAGAAAAACCAGACAGAAATCTTTCTCCTGTTGGTGGTTCTTCAGAAATCTCTGAAAGGGGATTAAAATGTGAACTCGGACGCTCCCTTTCCTTGGATTTAACGTACAAAACTTCTTCCGATGATGTTGAAGCTCTTACGAATTCTCGTTCGGTTTCCTCTGGCGCTGGATCTGACTCTATCCTTTCTGAGTCAAAACTTGCCGATTTCACTCCCGTTAATTGAATACTTTCCACTGCTCCTGTTTTTGGCTCCATAGCACTCTGATAGAGATAAATAAAGGTATCATTTATTAAAAATGGCTAAAATATTTTTGAAGTGAAACACCTTATACGAGGCCTCTGAAATACTAATCCACAAGCATTTTTGTATGACGGAAGTGACGTAGTTGTATTTCAACTGTTGCCAAACACAGAGGAAAGTAATAGTATTATAAAGTTAGTTCTGTTGATAAATTAAGAAACATTTCAGTTTGAACTTGGAGACTGAAACGAAGCAAGGATATAATTCTAGTCAAGTCATCAATTTTAAACGTAATCCACATTGCGCAAGTTCAGCTTTAAAATTAGTTTGTTAACTTCTAATAACAAAATTAACTTATTTTTAGTGCAAAAACTAATTATTTAGGTTAAGTTTTATACCTAAAAATGCAATAAAAACTAATAAATTATGATTGGGGTAGAAAAAGATAAAGGAATTATGACTCAGTGTTATTCTGAACGACTGCATTTGACTCTCATTGTGGAAGAATCACTCGTTGTATTAAGAATCAAAAATTTACCGTTGTCCATATTTTTAACGTGCGTGCTGTGAAGCACGAAATAGCAAAATTAATTGCATATACTACTGTTTCGGAGTCATCAGAAATCCCTTAATCAATGCATTAAGGCGTAAGCTTAGGGTTATACGTCTATCTGCACCTGATTGGTTAAATTTGGTGTCTTATCCTTTGTTTTGTACATGAAATCCTTTATGGGAATAAAACATTTTGGGTATAAAATATAGTTCATGCTTTACTCCGATGACTTACCTTCTGAAGTTTACATCTTTGTATATCAATAAAAGGGATTTGTTTCTCGTTATTACGAAGCCTAATGCAATTTACAGTGCTGGTGAAAAAAATAGCATCACCCTCGCATTTTCGCAACAATGGGATTATATGAGAAGTTTTGGTCGACAGATTAACGATGAATGTATGTGAAATTCTGCAAAACTTATGAAATAAACATTTAACAGCAGGAATCCGATAATTGTTTACGTCGATCTAGGCTGTTTCCGAGCCAAGACAAACTGCTAACCCCATGCTCGTTTTTCTATTTCTGAACCTGCGTGTGAGTTTAGAGAAAAAAGATTACTTAACCACATGTCAATTTAAGTCTACTGGCAGGAGAAAGGTTTTTAAATTGTTACTTACCAGTTTTGCCCTATGGCACGGATCAGAATCATCCTGGAAAATGACGTTTGGAACGGAAGAAAGTGTTCCCGGATAGTAGGAAGCAATTTCTCTTCCAAAATGCCAATATACACCTGAGCGTTTACTGTTCCTTGCACAAAGTGAAGCCCACCAATTCCTTGATCAGAAATACATCCTCTAATCATCTGGGATACGGGATGCTTTACTGTGTGTTGAATGCAGTCGGGATGATATTCCTCTCCTTTGCGGTGCGGGTGATGCAATTTTTTTTACCACCACTGTATTTTGCAAATTTTTGCGTTCTTTTCTCCCATATTCTCCAAAGGTATAGGTGAGTTTTTTTGTTAACGTAGAATTGTAATTGCTAAAAGAAACAAATGTGATGAATATTTTTTTCCTTTTTGCATATTTTCTTTTTTATGTATATTCCAAGGAATACTTTTTTAAATTAAAGCATCCTGTAACTCAAAAGTAGTTATGCAAAGTATAGACGAATTTCGAAGTCAGTGCATTGTATTTATAGAACCAAAAAGTATTTACAAAGATATTGCTGGCAGTATTGAAAAGATACTCTTTGATAAGAAAAAATGGGTAACCTTACTGCATGAAATCGGTGCAGCTTAGCTGCCTCCACTGCTGTGGAGTAACTTAAATGATATAGCTGGTGTAAAGTTACACATCACTTGTGGGAGGTTACACCATGGTAATTTACCTATAGCGTAACGTCTCACTCATTTCTACGTAAGGTTACACCAGTATTTTCTGTATGCTTACAGAGAAATAGCTTTCAGCTGACTTTCTTGAACCATTTAATATGCTTTTTAGTAACCAATATACACCAATAAGTTATTTGCTTTAATATACAAACAAGACATTTTTATTGCACTAAGAATGGACATGAATGGAGTCCGAATACGCGACACGAGTCTCACATAAAAAGCCGCTTTTACCGCTCGCCACCAAGGACGGTTTTCGTTTCGCTAATAAGAGTTTTCCTGCTTTGCGCCAATTCTGATATTTACGCATGCGCTTTGAATTCTACTGAAACCAAAGTGCAAGGTTCCTCCCACAATTTGAGTTTTTAAAACAATGATCTTACTCACTTCAGAATTCGTGTATCTGTTGCACCCATTAATACTGGTAACCTTAGACACTTTTTTACGCTGCAGAATCTGTTCCCACTCGAAAGAAATCCATTCTTTGGAAAGATCTGAACACTTCAATGGTTGGTCGCACACGTTGCTGTACCAGACAACAAAATTTCAGTCCAGTTGGCAAAAGATGATGGAAATCTAAACAATGTGAGCATCACACTATCCAACGCAATGGCCCTGGCCAACTACAAAGTTAGAGAACCATCGATACCACTTAGGCATCAGATGTGTAACATCAATAAGGATCTATTAATCACCAAAACCATAGCTAGGTTGAGAACAGGTAATTTTTGAGACATTAAAATTAATAGCGAGGGAGAAAGATCTTATCGAAAATTATAATAAACTGTCCAAATATAGAGTTAACTCCAGCCCACAGATTTGACTGTCCGGCAATGATTGCGATTGATCTGAAAATCGGCATACTTTCGGAACCGGAAGTGTACGAGGATAACATTGGGGCCAGAGCTGTAGTTTCTGTCTTTGGCACCATTCAATTGAGAGTCAGGGTGTAGACACGACAACATGATCATCAAAGATATCGCTATACTACAATTGATTTAGACAACAAAAACTAACCAGTAATCATCGTATCATAATTTTTTGCGTATTTTAACATTTGAGACTAAATAACTTAAAACTTCTATTGCGTGAAATCTTGATTTTCTCAATGCTGCTTCCCATGCGCTTTGAATTCTACTGAAACCAAAGAGTTCAAGGTTCCCCCCCCCCCCCCACAATTTGAGATTTTAAAACAATGATGTTACTCACTTCAGAATTCGTGTAACCGTTACACCCATTAATACTGGTAACCTTACACACTTTTTTACAGTGCAGAATATATTCCCATTTGAGAGAAATCCAATCTTTGGAAAGATCTGAACAATTCAATGGTTGTCCGCACACGTGCTGTACCAGACAACAAAATTTCAGTCTAGTTAATAAAAGATGCTGGAAATCTAAACAATGTGAGCATCAAACTATCCAACGCAAATACCCTGGCCAAGAACAAAGTTAGAGAACCATCGATACCACTTAGGCATCAGATATGTAACATCAATAAGGATCTATTAATCACCAAAACCATAGCTAGGTTGAGAACAGGTAATTTTAGAGATATGAAAATTAATAGCGAGGGGAAAAGATCTTATCGAAAATTGTAATAACTGTCCAAATATAGACTTAACTCTAGCTCACATATTTGACTGTCCGGCAATGATTGCGAATGATCTGAAAATCGGCATACTTTCGGAACCGAACCTGCACGAGGACAACATTGGGGCCAGAGTCAGGATCCGATTAAGGTATCGAGGTGCCCTAAGCTAAATACCTTTTGGGGACCCCCTGTATTCAAATTTTATAACTTCAGCCGTTGGCTGAAAAAATTTCAATCATAGACTAAAGTAGTTTCTGCCATTTGGGGGCCCCTAAATACTGGGGGCCCTAGGCCAGGGCCTAGTTAGCCTATTCAATACTCAGACCCAGGCCAGAGCTGTAGTTTCTGTCTTTGGCACCATTCAATTGAGACTCAGGGTGTAGACACGACATCATGATCATCAAAGACATCGCTGTACTGCAATTGATTACAACAAAAACTAACCAGTAATCATCGTATCATAATTTTTTACGTATTTTAACATTTGAGACTAAATAACTTAAAACTTCTATTGCGTGAAATCTTGATTTTCTCCAATGCTGCTTCCCCCTACCCTTTCCCCAGTTGTGTTGCTTTCAGTGCTGGGGTACGATATAAAGAGATAAAGGGAAAAAGTAATACTGTAACACAAAGTGTAAATAAAATTATAATTTGATTCTGGTTCTGTGAAAATTTTGTCACTGTTTGATATGCCACTACAATTTCTATTTTCTCATCTTGCTATGAATTTATGGACTGAATACATCTTTACTAAAAAAAAGCTAAAGATGTGTCTGCTCTTCTGCATAACAAAATATATACGTAGCTGATTTTAATGGAACAAAAAAGGTGTTAAATATAAATCGATAGATTTCTAAAACTATTGTTATGTCGTCCTCATTTCGATTTAAACATTTTTTTCCATGAGGCCAGTTGTATAGAATAGTAAATTTTCTTGCACCTTCTTCCTTTTTCCATCATATTAAAATTAAAAAATTAATTGAAAGATCCTGCTGCAATTGAAGCAACTCTAATACATAAATGCTTTAAATTATTTTTAAATGTACAAGTATTATCTTGATTTGTTAACGCCGCTTAATCAAAGTAACCCAAGGTTTGAACAAGAAAATGCTTAAAATTTGAATAGTTTTCAAAACATAGTTTTTATGAAACTCTATCGGTTTTGTTCTAATAGTTCTGAAACTGTTTATATAAACAATCGAAAAAGTAGCACAAAATAAAAGCACTGAGAAATTTTGCTGTAAAGCTAAAAATTCCAAGCATTAACTATTAATAATATAGTCAAAAAAGTACAAAATCAAAAGAAGCTTTCAACGTTCAAAATATTGAAATTTCTTTTTGGATATAATAACAAACTTAAAAGGAATGGAAAGAAATTTTCCATTTTACATAAAATTCATACTTGTCTTTCCTTTTATAAACATTAAATTCATTTTTACGTAACAGATTTTACAACGTAAAGATAAACTATAAATTTTCCAATGTTATTAATGCGCTCAATAAAGTCGATGATAAAATTTTTCGTAGTAAAAAAATCTGGATATATTTCTGGTTGACTGTTGTTTTATTTTGGTCAGATTCTAAATGCAAAGCAAAGTGTTTAAAATTTTAATTATTCTTACGACGCTTTTATAAAATTAAAAGACGAGACGGACCAGGAATTGTGTGTGCTCTCTCTCTCTCCCTCTCTCTCATTGAAAAAAATACATATTTTAAAAAGTATATCTTGCACATGAGTACACGCACCTTTATTATATTTTTTTCAAAGTTTGCATTACTAATATTACATAACTTTTTCCAATTTCATAATGAGTTATAAATATCATAAGAAAATATTAATCATAAGATTAAGTTACTGTATTGTAATATTTTAATATCTATCGGGATCAAGGCCGAGTGCACTGCATTTTCAGTGCTTTTTTTTTTTTTTCCAATGATTTAATTTAATCGCATTCTTCGAACGGAATTACTACACGAGAAAAAATCCCACTTTCAGGAACAAACTCCCAATTTTTACAATCATTTGCATTTAGTTTTACACCTAAAAATCTTATGTGCTCAAGATTATACACTATTAAAAATAGGACTTTCCACGTTATTTTGTATCAAATTCAATTAAAATTCAAGTTGAAATCCTGAAAAAAGTAAAAAATAAATAAATTCTTTGTCTGAAGCTAAAGTTTATGTGGGTAGCACTTTCTACCGTTTTTCACTGTGCATTCCTCTTTCTGTGTAGGGTCAAATTCAATCTAGCTGTAACAAGAGTTTTGAAGAGAGTTTTGGCAAACTATGAAGAATTAGTGTCTAAAACAGACGGTGCAATGCATAGTAGAGGTGCGATGTCGATAGTAAAGCATCTGTATTCAAAAGTAAACTATCGATGTTATCGATACATCGACCTCAAAACGTCGATGTTTTGAAACATTGAACATTTCATTCTATACATACGAGAAAATACCAGCGAGCAAAATGAAATAGTTCATTTCGTTTGCTTATTCAATCATTTATTCAATCATTTACGTGTTCATTTATTAATTCATTCGCTTACATTTCTTCATTAATTAACTAACATATTTGATCATTCCTTCACTTATTTTTTTTATTTAGTGATTTATTTTTCGCATTAAAAATCAATTTGTCTATTTATTTAAGTGTTTGACATTTCATTTTCTTTTCATTTATATCATTAATTTATCAACAGTATTTTCAGTAATCAAAGAGAAACTATTTCATTAGGAAAATATTTTACTTTTCACTTTGCCCAATAAAAAAGTGAACATTATCCACCTTTTTTTTTTTTAATGGATTCATTTATTACCAAAAATAAAAAATGCAAAATTTACTTCTAAATCCGTTGTTCTTTCTTCATGTATCGTAATTTTCAAAACAAATATCCTGTTCGTTCATTTTGAAAAAGTTAAGTTATCTTAACTGTTTCACTTTGCCTCATATTACCCTACATTATTTCATTAATCGAAAAATAACGATTAAGTGGGGCAATACTTAAGTTTCAAAAAGGAGTCATAACTGTTTCAGCTTCATCTCTCTTTTTATAATTCGTTTTCTTTTCCCCAGTTTTTCTTTTTTTAGTCGTTAAAACCGTCGCGTTTATTACTCCCGCATTTACCTAACAGTGAGCTTCATTATTTATTTCTGTTAAGTAATACTACTGTAAGCGTTAAATGAAAAACGTAATGAATCATAAATTGCTATGAATATGTTACTGTGAAATACAGAAATTGAAGTATTTTTACATTCACCGGTGATTCTCCAAAAATATTTGATCTTTCGCAGATGGCTTTGTTATGTGAATGATTACATTCGCCGGTGAATGTCGTAATTTACCAGATTTTACTGCAACAAATACACATTCTGCATGTTTTTTTTTTCTTTTTCTATTTTCAGTCGATTGTAGCTAGACGCAAAGATGGATTTTTCTTTTCTTTTAATGCAATTCCACATTAGTTTAATAAATAATTATTCACGACCCTTTTAAGTAGCTTCAATAGTTTAAATTCAAAATAAAAACAAGATGCAAAAACTTTTGCAAAAAAAATCTAGTCAATAAATTTTGGAATGATAAAATTTTTTCTTACCACGAGTTGCACAAAGTCTTCTTTAGAGGCATTAAGTTGAAAACGTTGTGAAATCCATCACTAGTCGGCAAGCCAACTCACACTTCTGACGTTAGGAACTGAACTCCCACACTACAATTAAACAATTGATTCAGTAGTCGAGTATTTTTTGGAAGAATGAAAATTTGCCTTACCACGAGCAACGCAAAATCTTCTTCAGGGGTATGAAGCAGAAAATCTCGCTAAGACCATCGCTAGTCGGAAAGCCAACTCACATTTCTGACGAAAGGAACGTATCTTCCACACCACAATTAAACATTGGATTCAATGGTCAAGCATGTTTCGTATGAATGAAAATTTGCCTTACCACGAGCAATGCAAAATCTTCTTTAGAGGCATGAAAACGCTGTAAAGTCCATCGCGAGTCTGAAAGCCAACTCACACTTCTGATGAAAAGAACTTACCTTCTACAACACAATTAAACAATTGATTCAATAGTCAAGAATATTTTGGAAGAATGAAAATGTGCCTTATACCACGAGCAACGCAAAGTCCTCTTCAGAAGCATGAAGCAAAAAACGTCGCCAAGACCGTCGCGAGTCTGAAAGCCAACTCACACTTCTGACGAAAGGACCTTATCTTCCACACCACAATTAAACAATTGCTATAGCAATCATAAGCATGCACATGTGCAAACTTCGGAAATGTTCGTGATTGGAAAGCAAAAAATGAAAACCCCTTCGCTAATTATTTTCTTTGAAGTGCATGAGAAGTTCTACGAATTTCATCTGAACGAACTATCCCGTATGTCCTAATTACAATAATCAAAAAAGATATAACGGAGAGTTTTGGGTGATGCCTTTGAGATTCTGAAAACCGGTAACCTTTGTTTTATTATTATTTGGTTCGTTGTTCCTGAATTCAAATGCTGTTCAACTGATCGGATCATTTAGTGAATACCCTGTAGTTAAAAACCGATCTGACTTTGATGAAGCACTTCACAAAAAAAAAAGTGAGTCATAGAATATGCTTCTGGTATAGAATTAATTCCATTATTTTTCTTTCGAGATAAGAGTTTTATTTCACTGTCTGCAGTTCTTTATCACAGTGAGGGAAAAACTGTATTTTATTTTTGAAAGTTTAGATTTATGGGAAAGTAATAGCTGGCTTCTTGCGTTTAGAATGTTAAAATAGCTCTCATAAAGCAAAATCGGTGATATATATTTTTTTATTTAATTTTCCAAATGAAAAAAAAAATAAAAGCGAAAAACATTCTTAGACTAAATATTAATGACGAAATTACGAACTTAAAAGTACATACGGAATACTGAGTATTCTTGATCTCATATTTGAGAAAAATTACGAAAGTACAAACGGCAAGTTTTTAATATTTAGGAATTTTGTTTTTCTGATAAAGTTGCAATGCTTTTATAAATACTTATTTTGCACACCATTTCTGCCGTAGCTCTTAAGTTATACAAAATGGCAGACTGAGAACCGGGCTGATAAATCATTTGAAATGAATTTAATAATTGTTTATAAATTTTGGATAAGTTTATAAAAATTCAGGAGTTATTATTCGGTTTTATACCAACAAATACGGTGAAGCTTTTAAAATGTAAGTTTAACAGTTTAAAATTAAAAAGAAAATGCGACTCAAAGTTATCCCCCATGGCTGTATGTCTTGACCAGTGGTTGGAAGTAGTACGCTACAAGTAGCGACGCTACTGTAGTAGCTACACGTTTTAGTAGTTTGTAGTGTAGAGAACTACTTTTGAAAAAAGGTAGAGTAGCGAATAATTTGCTACAAAAAAGTAGTTTGTAGAGATTTCTGAAAACTTCTTTTAAATAAAGTTTTAAAAAAAAAAGGTTTCAGACAATCTGACTGGTGCAAGAAGTAAAACTTGCATCAATCAGGTTCGTAAGACTGAAAAATACGAGCTGACATCAGATATATTTTGACGCTATATGTTCTACCTATTAGACACCATTAGTTTGTTTGGCATCGAAATGTTCACATTTCCCCAATATTTGCCTTCAGTAGAGCACGGCTTAGAAAGAAAAGAGTAAAGATAACTGCCAAGTAGTACCCCGTTTGTGTTTTCTGTCAGTAGAGAATGTCCCGTGGATGGACATTTTAGATGTCAATGAGATTCTTGTGCCAAAATATCCTCCTAATGTGGAAGCTACTGTTAATGTTATAGATCAGGGTGGCACTAAACTGCCCTGTCCGGCTAGCAATAAATATTACAGTGTCATAGAAATGTATGATAACGGAAATGCTTCCGTTTCGTGCAAAGTTTGCCCGTTAAGCAAAAAGGTATGAATGTCATCCGCATTTGCAGTCGAATCTGAACCTACGCGAGGGATGCGTTCTAAGGCTCCCCACTTAGGTTGAAATTTCGCATTGAGGAAAAAAGTATCTATAGTAGAGTATCTATAGTAGAGTATCTATAGTTGAGTATCTATATAGTAGAGTATAAAAGAGTATCTATATCCTCTGGATTGAGTTTGAAGTTTTTATTTCCTTACCCAAATAGGATGCATTCCATGAAAGATTGCAATAATAATAAATGTTATTTCGCTTACAGAAACAAGTGTTCAAACTTTCAATTAGCACCTGGTTTAAACTCACACCTGCCATGTTAGGTGTTAGAATTGGATGAAGTTTGTGAATTTGGTCAAACACTTCCTGCCTACTGTACAACGTAAATGAGTAAGAGATGCTAAAAATCTACCTTTTGAAATACAACAATCTTTTGAAATCCTATCCGAAAATATCCAAGAAAATAGTTGGAGCCGTTTGGCCAAGATAGTAAACTGCTATTTGACATTTCATCTTGCAATTACAAAGATATTTTAGCATAAAATTCTTGAAAACCTTCTTGAAAACCTACCCATTCAGTTCTTTGAATTTTGGTTATTCATTCTTTATTTATTTATTTTTTTAGAAATGCACCGAATACTTAGTTAGTATTCGGTATACTGCATATCGGCAGACAAACCGAATATTTGGTTTGGCAGAGTACTTCACTATTCGGGCAACCAAATAGTGAACAGATTTAAAACTTTAAAGAAAATTCTCAAAGAAACATTTTTTTTAATGCAATAAATGAAAGTATCAGTATAATTGTACCATGCCACAATATTAATTAAAATTCTTACTTATTAATTTTTTCACATCTAAATTAATTTTAATGTTTGAAAAAGCGCTCAGACCGTAAATTTAAATTTTGTTGCTTTTCAATGTTTATTAAATCATCTGACAAACTACATTAGCTTTACTATTATAAACAAATATGACACAATAACCAGAAAAAAATCCATAATGTTAATTAGTAATATATGTAAAACATCATTTATTACTAGTTTACATTAACTCTTAATTTTTTTACTTAAAATCATCTATGTAGTAACCTCCATGCATAAAATATCCAGCTAAAGTTAAAAAAATAATAATAAATAAATAAAAGAAAAAAAGAAAAGCACTTGGATTTTAAATTTTGTAGCATTTAAATTTCAAATTTTTACACCAGATGAAATAATCAATATTGATTTTAAAAATCCACCTATTTAAAATTAATTCTTGTAATCAAAATTTAATTTGCACTTAATAACAAAAAATTAAAGCATCTGACAATGTTTCGAATTTCATTTCACAATTTTATTAATAGATTTGTTTATAAGTTACCGAAGAGTAACAGCAAATCCCATCAATAAATTTTAATTTGTAATGATATTTTAAGCAACTCGGGTTTGTATTAGTGAGATAAATGAAGAATTCTTTGTGACACAATATGTTATGTCATTATCTGTTATTGAATCATATATTATGGAAGAAATTAACTATCGATTTATGCAGAATTAGCTAGGAATATCTTTCCTACGTGCATTATTAGTGCAGTTGAAGGCTACAAAAGACGCCATAAAGTTGAAATCCGTTTGAAATTCGATGAAAAAGTTCGCCAATTTCCGTATCTTAAACATTGCAGACAGTTTCCCGATACACGCAAGATGACGGACGGTTACGGTTATCGCTTCCAGAAATTCCCCCTGTGCTCCATCCTGCTATTCCTACATCCATGGTCTTGGTAGCGTTGTGAATTTCCTTTTATAACTCTATCAACATACATACATAAGGAAGTTTTTATGTACTAAGAGTTACTGGCAATTTTTAAGGACATTTTTTAAATGAACATTTTGGAGAAAAATAGTATCAAATACTCATTAATTAAACCTCATTAATATCGATATTTATGCATCACGAATATTGCAATAAATATGAATTGATTTGATGCACCCTTTTAGCTTTAGAATACTTTTGGGCAGTTTCGGACAGTTTTAGACAGTTTTGGACGGTAAAAACCACCTCTCCTGTCAAAAACCAGTTTCTAACAGTCCAAAACCCAACCTTGTTGTTAGTGTAACAAACGGTAATTTGTTGCCACCGGTATTGGTTTGTCATCCTGTCTCACTGTTTAACTTGATACTTGGCAAGATAATATTTAGAAATTATACAGTGCCTTGAAAATTTGCATAGATGTGAGGTATATACAACTGGGACATATTTTAAGGTATTTACATAATTGTGCAAGTAACTGTAAAGAATTTCGAAAAGAAAACGAATAAAAGAAACTAACAAGATAGGATTTAGTTAAGTTTATTGTAAATTTCAAACCAAAGGGCTGTTTAAAGCAAACATAAACCTATCCTGATCAAGAGGAAATTGTGGAAGACGATGTTAATATTGTAATAGTTTCGTCGCTCGAAGAAAAATTAAAACTACCTATGAATTCAAAACAAAATAATAATAATAATCAATAAAAATAATACGAACAATGCTAAGAAACACTCACACACACGCAAAGAATGTTTCTAAAAATAAAAAGACCGAAGTTTTTGCAGATGAAAGACTTCGAGGCAATTAGAGGAGGTTTGTGCACTAAAATGAGTTCTAGGTTTAGAAATAATTCAAGAGATGCATTACGTTTCTTACTATAATTGATTTTGTTCTTTCATTTTACATTAGTTCACAATATATTTTCATAAATAACACAATTTTGCACAATATTATGAAACGTGTCAATGAATCATTATTTTTTGGATCTTTTTTTTTTCTTTTGAGAAATTTCTAATACCGGTAATCCGGTATCACGCTTTAAAATACACCGAATACCGGTATTACAATCTCTACTGGTCACTTCTATTGACGTGAACATTAGACAAGCAGTGTGGCTTTGGACTTTTTATATAGACCAGGGATTCCAAAACTTTACCGATTCGCAGTACCCTTTGACCCCATAGGTTGCCGCGGCACCCACCATTCATGACAACTGTCGAAAAACTGTCAAACTTAAGCGCTCGTGCTTTATTCAAAGAGCTTGAATCTTCGCGGAGTACCGTCAGCTGTACCATCCACCATAATGCAAGCAATGCATGCTGCTGAGACGTTGCACCTGAACTGACCCCTGTTAGCAGCAACAGAGAATAAAAAAAAGATTTGTAAAAAAATGCTTACCACCGCTAGATCGACTCGAACGTAGACTCGTTACTGGGGAGGGGGAGGGGATTGAATGTGTTCCACGTTGTCACGATGATATTGAATTTCTTAGGGAAGCGGAAAATTACTTGTTCTACTTTTTTTTTATTTTGAATAAAACTCGAGATATTAGGTCGAATGTTAGCCCGCACAAGCGCAGATAAAACATATCCTCCGAAAACTAGTTAGTAAATACAAACCTTCATTTTCGGGAAATCTAAAATTAAAAATGTCGTGGGGATTTTTTTTAAGATACTAAGACAGAGAGAGAGAGTGTTAGAGAGAATTCCTACTATTAAATATATATATATATATATATATATATATATATATATATATATATATATTGTCGTAATGAAAAAATTGAAATTGATTACATGGAAAAAAAACTATGAAACACATATGAGGCACTGAGAAGCAAACGGATGTAAATGTACAAGTTTTCCAAAACGCGTTTACATTTGCGGTCCTAGGTAGGCTTTCATTGAACTGTTTTTTCTAACTCATGTTTTATCGCAGAACCTACCAGGGCTACTAGTATTTCTTGCCCCAAAAGTGAGGGAAGGTTCACCTTCCCTTTGTACTGGTTATCTCCTAATTTTCAGTTTTGGCCTTTGCTTCTTACTGCTTCATATTGAAAAGTGTTAAATATTTACGAGTTCAAATCATGCTTCCAGTTTGAACATTTAACACTGGAATTATCATGAACAGTGTCAAGAAAACACATAAAAGATTTATGGTGCTACTACGTTTAGAAAACTGAAATGAAATTTGAAATGCGCTATCGAGTGGAACGTACAGATTTTTGATGAATAATGCATTTTATGAGCAATCAAAAGTTATTTTAACTAACTTTGAAACGTTTTTGACCCAACAAAAAAACCTGCTTTCAAATACAGTAAAATCCCTCCTAACGGACGCCTCTCAAATGCGGACACTCCTCTTATGCGGACAATTTTTAATTCCCCGTTTCCAAGGGAAATAACATTATTAAATCCCTGTCCTGCGAACACCTTCTATTGTGGACAAGAACATTTGTTCCGTTAGGGTCCACTCTGAAGGGTTTTTTACTTTATACCGGGAAAACAAATTTTACCTTCAAGTCATTTTCCTTTCAAAGAGAAAAAAAAATACTAGTTCATCTCAACCAGGTATATATTCAGATTTCACTCGACAAGAACCTCAAACGAAAAATTAATCGAGGGAACATACTGAGTTTTTGATGTTCTACGCATTTTATGAGTAGTTGACTAATTCTGAAGAGTTTTTAAACGATCAAAAAACTTGCTGAAAAAAAATATTCTGAGAAAGCAAATTTAACCTTTAAGGTATTTATTTCCCTTTCAAAAAAAAACACTAGTTCAACTCAACATGGCATGCATTCCAATTTCGCCGAACCAGAATCCCGAAATAATTAAATTAAAGATAAACGGTCGAATATTTAATCGAACTGCATACCAAAACAAATCAGAATTCTGTTCACTGCAATCTCAAACCGGCCTTTTCAAAGAAACTTCACGAAAATCAAGTTTGATCGCCTGCAATCGCAATTCAGTAGCGACCCAGAACCCATAAAAATAAATTTACCGCAGATATATATATTTTTTTTCTTCTCTCCTCTGCTTTATCAATAAGTTTCCTTTTCCTGTTAAAGCTGAGGTACGAACACAGCCGCGGGGCCCCTTTCGCCCGCTAGTGTTGATGGGGGCCCTTTACTGGGATGATGTCAACGACTTTCTCAACTTCCACAAACCCAAGAGACTCTTGTTGGAATCAATGGTGGCCTCCGGCGTTAACTGAATCCGCAAGGTGGTCGATGGGGAGGTACAAGAGGTATTACGTAGCGGTTCTTTCCATGCATTAAAAGTGATGATATACGATGTTGTAATAATTCGGATTGTGCAATGAATCATTCTCTTGGGAGTGAAAATTAGTTGCTTATTATGGGTAGTTTGAAATGAAAGCTGATCCATAATCACGAATTTCTTGTGTTCACAGCAACTTTTGATTGGCTAAGCGATGTTTTACAAAAAGCGTGCAATGTTACTGAGAAAGTACAAAGTTATTTTGATTCTTTTTAATTAGATGGCATGTTGTCATCTCGCGAGAGAAGTATTTTCCAACGTGTTGAACTGAAGAACAAGAAACAAAGGCATGTAAACTTTGCAAATGAGATCATGAATCATCGCTGGGCTGGAGAAGAGAAAACCAGGAAGTTCAAGAAGACCTTGATGATTTTGTTTTACTTGTTTTATTCCATTTGATACCATTCTCTTCGATTTTAATTACAATGCGAAATTCTTCTGAAATACTGGAGATTTTTTAAATACCTACAAATTATTCAAAATATTTTTTTTCGCTATAACCTCGATTTTTCGCTTTCTGTCGAACCAGAGATACAAAACGTTCCAGTCGGTAAAACGTATGATCAAAGTTGTGTTAAAAATCTAATCATTGTTTAAAAATTGACTCTTTCTTTTGAAATAAGAAAAATGTGTGTTTCTCAAAAAATCTTTACTTGTTTTTTGTTTTTAGATTGTTTCATTTATAGCACGATCTGTACTAACAGTTTTTTTTTTTTTTTCAAATTTACTTCTTAATTGGCATTTATAAATAAAAATAATTTTAGAGTTTTTAAGCCTGGGGTCGCTTGACCATCTGTGGGATACCCTCGATTATTTCTTCTTCGTCTTCATCATTATCATCAAAATCGGGTAGTAGCTCTGATATTGATGAAATTTGTTGTTGATGATGATGATGATTACTTATCCCTCCGGTCTAACCGCAGGCTAGACCAGGTTCATGAGCCCAAGAGTCCCCAAAAAATCATAAACCAGGAGAGGACTGGAGCAAATGTCCTCTCTTTCCAGTCCCGCACAATTTAAAAGATGGTCTGGATATGCTTGCACCAATCTGCATTTAGTACAAGTCCCAAAAACTTTCTCACCTAAGTGAAAAGATAGACACTTGATGTGCCCACTTGAAAGCCTGCTGATTGTTGTTTGGACGACTCTATCCGCCTTGACAGAAAGAGCACCACCTGAGGACGGTCTGTTGTTCCAGGGGTGAGTCGAAGGAGTCTTCCAAAGTTCTTTGTGCAAAGTTTTCATTTTAGAGCAAATTTCTGAGAAGGTCAAAGTTCTTCTTGACACCGAATTTTCAGTGGCACCTTCCTTGGTCAGGAGGTCCGCTGTGTCATTGCCAAAGAGACCAATGTGGGATGGAATCCATTGGAGGTAAGTCTCATGTTGCTGGGTGAGTTCTTTAAGATTTTTAAGGATTGAGACAGATGTTTTGTCTCCAACGTTTTTCCAGTTGCTAAGATGTTGGATAGCACTGCGGCTGTCAGATAAAATCCATATTTCAGCAGAAGATGTTACCGTCTTCATGATTCTGAGAGCTTCATCCATGGCAATTAACTTGGATCTAAAAATGGAACAGATGGCTGGATTTCTAATTCTGAACTTATGAGAGCAATTAGGAGCCTTTATAAAGATTCCACTACCACATGAGTTCTGGTCATTTTTGCTTCCGTCAGTATAAATTTGAGTTGCAGCAGCTGGTATTTGATTAATAATCTCCAATGCGAGTTGACGTAGGTATTCAGGCGGATCTTGATTTTTGAAAGTATGAGTCCCCATTTCTGATCTAAAATGAACTTTAGGTAAGCCTTCTAGAGGGTTACAGACTTTCTTCAAAACATGTTCTTCTGCGTCCTGATCCAATAGATTCATCGTTTGCATTCGAGAGAAAGTACTATTTTTTTTTTAGTCTCTGTCTGTTTGTCCAGTTTATAAGATATGCAGATGTGCAGTTATTAACTCCGTAGCTGTAAAGTTTACAAAAGTACTTTGCAAGTATTAGGTTTCTTCTAAGACCCAAATGCTTGATATTACTTTCGAAAAGAACTACTTCTGTGGGGCAGCTATGGAAGAAATTCGTGATGTGAGGAGACGATACATGCGTCATCAAATTCTGGAAAAATTTCAAGAAGAGTGGTAGCAGCTCTACTCCTCAACTGCCATGAAAGAAGATTGAACGATCAGAGGAAATCCCTCTCGCAGACAGAGGACAATTAGACAGAACAAAAAGAAGGTCAGAGCGTCTTCAAACTGCTATAGCACAAATTAATTATGAAAAAATAGAAATCTAAGAAGTTTTGTGTAAGACGTGTGTAGGAAAAATTATATTGATCCTTTAGATAAACGTATTCAGCGGAATTTCTGGAAAAGGGTAACGTAAAATCCGGAATAGTTTAACATAGTCAGTTTTGCCTTTTTAAGGGAAAACAGAAAATAACGTCGGAAGCGGGATAACGTATGAAACGGAGAACGTTCAATCGGGGTTCCACTACATGTCTTTTCAGTTCGAAAACTTTATGTTTTGTGCTCAAGCAAAATCCTAATCAATAAAATTTTTAAAAATCTGCAAATGTGATGAAAGAAGCTTAAAATTTTCTTTTTATCTGATTAGAGGCTCAATAGTTAATCCCTTGGCTCCAAAACAGGAGATTCTATATTCGAATGCTTACGTTGTATTTGTCCTTCAGTTAAAAAGAGAAGAGTTAACAATTGTTGTGTAGTGCTGAATTTTAATTTCGTCAAGTTTTCTGATGGGAGTTTTCCTGGTTTTCTCAAACTCGATACGCAAATATGAGTTGCAATCATTGAGAAGAGATAAAATAGAGAGAGGGAAAACTTTCATTCGTGAAGAAAAGATCCCAAGTCATATGTGATAGATTTTAAGGCAAAGAATTGGAAGAAAACAAGTTTCTTTCGCTAGTTTCACCCAAAACGCATCAACCATTCGTCGTTGTTGAGTCACGTGACTTGGGATCTTATTCTCAGCTTTTGCTAAGCAAATGATTGAACTTGCTCCCTCCATTTACTAATTCATGCTCTAAGGTTGCAATACGCTTATAAATCATCCAGGAAGATACATGAAGTCACTTCATACAGAAATGTAACTTACTTTGTGACATGCAAGGGAAAGGCGTTGCATCTGTAGCACATGTCAACCCTTGCTGCCAAAGCTAGTGCCTGAAAAGAAAACTCTCTGTGACAGCCGTAATACTAACTTAGAGTTCTTTCACTATCCCGGTGACACCAAATACATACGGCACATAGGGAAAGTTCTCCAAAACGGGAACATTGAGACGCATCAAATGGGGACATTTGGTTTCAAATTGATCAGTGCTGATACTGTCAGTACACAACATATATCTCATTCCTTATTGTCCATACTCAAAATGAATTGAGTTATTGACATGGTAGACGGTTTATTCTTCTGTAAAAAATTTCAAAGTTTTTTTTTTTTTAATGTTAAAAATTGTTTGATTTTTACCTTTTACTCTATATGCTCCAATCAAGTCTCCGAAAACAAGTGAATTGAGTAATTACAGCATTATGGGGAGATAACATTTCCGGGCTTATTGGCCGTGGTCTAATTGGAGTAGAAATTCCAGACGTTTCGGCTTGCTTTGCTGCAGCCATCATCAGTGGTTTGAGTTTGGTGAGACTGATTCCTTGCTTCGGTGGCTCCGGTATTTAAGCAAACTGCTGCTGGGCTGCTGGTCCTGATTGGGAGGTGTTCTCAAGCCATAAGGTTCCTGATTGGATGAGATTCAAGCCGCTGGGTGATCCTGGTACCTGATTGGATGGGAATCACAAGCCGTGGTGGCTACCGGTTTCTGATTGGATGGGACCACAGTATGCCACCAGCGGCTTGAGAACGCCTCCCAACCAGGACCAGCAGCCCAGCAGCAGTTTGCTTAAATACCGGAGCCACCGAAGCCAGGAATCAGTCTCACCAAACTCAAACCACTGATGATGGCTGCAGCAAAGCAAGCCGAAACGTCTGGAATTTCTACTCCAATTAGACTCACGGCCAATAAGCCCGGAAATGTTATCTCCCCATATTGACGCCGGCCGTGAAAGCCTTAAACAGTATTTAATTATAGCATTGCCCCTCTTGAATGTAAGCTAAACTTTGATGCACTTAGCGACACATGAACAAAGTCCTTTCAAAAAAGACATCCTTTTTTAACCAACCTTCCCGTGCAAATGAAAAAAAGGAGAAAAATGAAAAATGCTTAATGCATCTCAAAAGATATTGCTAAAAACAAAAACAAAAATGTCAAAAATAAGTAAAGTGTAATTAAATATGGGAAAATTAAAATTTGGAAAGTCGGGTTTCGACATAAGGAAAATTGTGTCGATCGGTATGTCTGTCTACCCCCCCCCCCCTTCCCAATATCTTTTGAGTGGCTTTTTCAATTTGAACAAACCTTTTGTGTTCAAAAGATTTCAGCGAGGACACCTCATTCCCACATCTCACTTTTTGATTTGAACAAGTTTTCGTTCCATTTCGAACTGTTAAAAAGGTTATAACACCAGCGTCTGCGGGGAAAATAAGGCAAATATACATTATCAATTTATACACGGGTGGATTTGATTGAAGTGAACTTTGTTGGAAAGAGCTCTTGATAAAGAACATGTATAAAAAAGATTTTTTGATTTCGATACTTTAAAGGTATTTTTAAATTGCTGACATGAACTCCTACGTGAGAATTCAAAAATCCTTTTATCAAAAAATCCAACACTAAAGATAAATTTTGTGTTGGTACCAAAAAATTGAAAAATTATGCAAAATCTGAATATGCTCTAAATTCTTGGTTTCAAGAAATGGGAAAAAAAAGTTATTAATAAAAATTGAAATACTAACTCTCTCAGACACAGCATTGACGACAGTTATTGATATTACTGGCTTTTACTTTGAAATAATGATCGCTAAGATGTTTTTTTTTCTTCCCCCATTCTGAAGATTTATGAATGAATTTTCTGAAGAATTATGAATTTCAAGAAATGGGAAAAAAAGTCATTAATAAAATATGAAATACTAAATCTCTCAGACACAGCATTGACGACAGTTATTGATATTATTAACTTTTACTTTAAAATAATGATCTTTTTTTTTTTTTTTTTTTTTTTTTGTTTGTTAGATCGTTAATGAAGTTTTTTTTTTTTTTTCATTCTGAAGATTTATTTTCATTATGGCAACTGAAAACAGAAGAAATTCAGTGTGCCTTGTTTTCTTTCCGAAAAAACAGAGCTGCAAACGACTTTATTTCTGATGAAATTTATTTATTTAGGTGAACTTTCCTTGATCTTTCGTCTTTCTTTCTGACGTTCGTTTATTTATTTTTAATTTTTTGAAACCAAGAATCAATGGAATTTAAATTTTCGAATTTATGGATCAATGGAATTTAAAATAGGTAAAGCCTCATCAATGATAAATTGATCATGGTTCATAAGAACAAAACAGTCATCAGCATAGCGATCATAGAATTGAAACTGTAGTTTCTGAAACCAATTGAACTCAAAGTAATGCATTTAAGTATCACTAAGGATGGGGAAAAGTGGGTTTCCCACAGCCAGGCCATCTGACATAGTATAAAATTTACCATTAAAAACAAAGAAATACTGCTTTAGACAAGTACGAGAAAGGAAAATTAAATCATCATTTTCCTTAGAGGTAAAATAAAATTCGGGAAGTCAACTCTGAAGGCATAACAATGAACCCTCAACTAGAACGTTCGTAAATAATGAGTTCACATCAAAAGAAGTCATAGCGGTCTCGAAGTTACACTTATTTTAATATGGTGGATAGAGACCGCATAAAAAAATTGTTCAAAACTTCACGAGTAGGTAGCTGTATAAAGTTGTTTTCGCAACACAGTTAAGGGGTTTTTTTTTTAATGCGGTGGGTAGGAACAGCATAAAAAAGTCTCACGTAGAAAATAACCCAAAAACTTGCGAAAAAACTAGGAATTGCTTCTTTAAACGAAATCAAAATAAACCAAGTAATGATAATTTTGCCGAATAGTTGAACAAAATTTCCTGAAGATAGAATTTTTTGGGAGGTCACAGTGATTTTCTATCGAGGTGTCCATGTCGTCACTTGAAGATACTACCGCGCACTCGTTTCATAAATAATTTTGACAATTGAGTCCCAATCTGATTGAAATTTTTATATAGCATACAAAAAAAATTGCACGAAAAAATCGCACAAAAAAAGACCACACAAAAACAGGTTTGAGTGCACTTGAAAGAAATTATGAAATAGCTAGGTGATCCAAAGGTGATAGATTTCAGAGGCCTGCTTTGAACTTTGATGCACAAAATTGGTAATTATGTTCACTAAATAAAAATGTCTTTTTTATATTTTTTATACTACACTATTTTTCTTCTACTTTACCCAAACGCCACTGAAAATAACCACTAGATTTCCCAAAGTTAAACAAGTCGTTTTTTTTTCTTTCTTTTTTTTAAAATCTTTTTTTGGTCTATCCGTCACGAAGAATCCTTATGCTTTTTTGTCACGTTCTACGAAAAAATTTAAACCTTGTATTCATATAAAAGTTTTAAATTTTTAAATAAAGAAACAACTTTTTAAAAAAAAAACATACATTTGGTGAATTCCAGCGGTAACGGAAAGACGGTTTTTACATTAAAAATCGATGGATTTCTGTCCGTGAGCATATCAAAATACATATTTTTTCAAAAACTGATGCATAGACTTTTATACACATCATAGTAAGTTGCTAAACAAGCCAAAGCCAAGAATTTTTCGTAAGTAACTTTTCTTTTTAAATCAGATTTAAAAAACGGTAACGGAAGGACATTTTTGTGACATGTTTTTCACGCTATCATGATCTCGCCAAAAGTTCAGCTAAATTATAAAAGGGAAAATTGTTTCATAATTGGAGCACATGCGGGAGTGTTCAATCATTACAATTTCACCTCTAGTTTTAAAAAATTATTTTAAGCATATAAATTATACATTTGTTAAGAATAACGGAAGGACAAAAAGTCCAAAGCAATTAAACTTGGTAAATTTCAACTATAAAACATTCATTCAGTTAATACAGCAGTCTGAAACAATGATATCTAATGATTGAGCCATCTGTTACTATTCTGAATTCTTTAAATACTCAATAGTTTTATCAGAATCAATAGAACATTTATCTTCTTTCTCAGGAAATACAAAGATCATTCCCACATTATTATGCATTCTCAAACAAGCTAATTCTATTCCTTTAACTTCTAGATGAAGTACCTGTCCAATATTCCTCTTTGTTAGTTTCTTTCCCTTCCATCCAACTAACAAAACTTGTCCAAACGTTAATGAATCATTTGGTATATTCTTTATGATTTGGTGTTTTTGATTCACCTGTATCTTCATTTTTAATATTATTTACAACTGTCCTCACTCTTTTGACTTTGAAGTGAAATCTCCTTCGATTTGTTAAAGTAATTGAAGTACTAACTATATTCAATAACATAACTCGTTAAAGGGTTAAAATAGTGCATATTTTGTGTGTCAGGATGAGAATGGATTTTACTCCATCTTTGTGAAAGTTAATCTTTGAACTTACTGATTTCTTCGTAGTACGTTTAAACGTTAAACCAGTGCTCTCAACAGTTCTTTCCTGTGACTTGTGGCAACAAATCTGAAAGCAGTTTCAATATTGTATTGTTCCAATATAAATTTCAAGTTTGCAAGCAAATGTTTCTGCTTGAATTGGCTTGTCATATTATAAACATGTCATGCCAAAATGATTTCCACATGCTTAGGAATTTTTAAGTATAGTTTTCATGATTTTCATCACATAAAATAGAAGAAATAAAATCACAAAACATTTTTTTTAATTTAAATAAAAGTTTATTTTTTAAATAAAAGCACTTATAATTTTTGCTCAAATATTACAAAAACATATTTCAAATACGACTACTAACTTTAAACAATAGTTTGTTTTCTACTAGCGTACTTAAATATTACCCTGTATCTGCTTATAGATAGATGTCCTTCCGTTACCGTATTTTTTTGTCTTTCCGTTACCATTAAAAACCATATAAAATGAATATCTATTAAAATTTTAACTATTCCTCCTTGACAAGGGACAAAATTCTGCTTTGCATAAAAAAACATTAGTTTCTATACCCCATAGGTTCTTGGTGAATTAATTGAGATGTAATATTTTGGTAACGGAAGGACATCAAATTATCACCTAAGTAAGGGACCTATTTCATAGTTGAAATAAAAGAAATTTGAAATTACTTAACAAAAAGTTTAACAAGACATTAAAAAGACACAAAATTAACCTAAACATTATTTGCTGATAATATGTTTATTCAAATTACATTATGTAACAAACAGAGAATTTTTGCTCTGTAAAAACATTAAGAGAAAACTTGATTTTGCACTTGATTTTCTGAAAGTCATGAAGCTATACCAGCACAAAACAGGTTAAAAACAGGAAAAACAAGTTAAGATTCAAGAAATTCATTTATTTCTGAAGAGAATGGTATATGGCAAGTGGCAGAGTATTATTTTTTAAAATTCAAGTGTCATGTCTCCTTTTTCCTGGAATTCACCATATAAATAACCTCTTATTGTCCATTAGTCTGTAAAATTTAATGAATATCAAAATATCGATTGCCAATCATAATTCATGACCAAGTTAAGCATAATTCAAACGTTAAAACGTGCTGTAACAATGGATTTTGACTCATTGCCGCACATATTAAAGGACAAATTTCCATTTGTTTGCAAAGAAGGTTGCTAGTCATTACTGCTTGAATAATCAATTCCTACCTAATTGGGAATTCATTTCATTAAAAATGTAATTGTTTCCCCAAAATAAATTTGTATTTTCCAGACATAACAGTTGCATAAATAAGTAACTATATCCATTTAATGCGGAATTTCTATAATTGGAGACTTGGTTGGCAGTTGGCATAGGTCAGTGACACAGCGAAAGGGGTTTGGGGGTGATAGCAACCCCCTCTCCCAGGAGCACTGGTTTTAATATAAATGCAAATTATAATACAGTATTTTATGCATATGAAGGGCTATTTTGATCAAAAATCCCCTCCAGAAAGTATTTTTGATTAAAAAATAACCTTCAAAATGGTATTTTCGATCAAAACACCCCCTCCAGAAGGTATTTCTGGCTGCGATAGTGGCATAGGTTGACTTTTTTTTTTTTTTTTTTTTAGAGGCGTCAAAGTGTTATTTCATTTTTTATTTTATTTTTTCTTTTCTCTTTACTGCTCTGGAAACGAAATATCAGTAAATTTATAGTTCTATAGCGTTCCTTTAATCGTGTTCCGCGGAACCTCAGGGTTCCACGTAGCTCTCTCGGGTTCCATGAGATTTTCTTTTCACTTTTCAAATTTGTCACTTCAAAATCAACAAAAATAACGTCTTTCAAAAAATACATTTACTGTCACTTTCACATCTAATCTAAGCATTATTTACCCATCTAGGTTAGCCATTATGGGAACAATTTTATTTCTCGCCAAAATATTGCAAATTTTTAGCTATCAAAAATAGCATGAAATGATGCTTTTAAGGTTTTAACTTCGAATATTTTCAAGATCAACCCCAAAACGGCTATTTTTCACTTAATGTCTCCAAAGAAATAAAAAAATTCAGTTTTAAAATCTTCAATTTTGAAAAAGTTTCGGAAGAAGCTATTGACTCCTTAATATCATCAAAAAAATTTAAAAAAGGCTTCAATGTTGATCAAATTTCGTAAAAGCGACCCAAATCCCTCTCCTACAACATTGCCAAATATTGCCATAAATTATGATTTTTTACATCAATTTCAAATATTTTGCCCTTGATACTAGCCATTCTCCCAGTATCTATGGCAACAGCTGAAAGCACAATTTCAGCATTTAACGAGTGAGGACCAATTTCATTAGGAGTACTGGTCAGAGGGTCTAAATGATTTAGTTCTGTCTAAGGCCCCTACCCTTATATAAAAAGCAACTCTAGTCCTGTCTGACTTAACACACAGTGACATCAAAAACTCTGACTTGTAAATAAATTTAAAAAAAATAAAAAATAAGAGATATTTTTAAATTTTTAACTTTCAAGATTAAAAAGTTTTTTCTGCGTAAATTTAAGTGAATTATTAACACTTTTGCGGGTAAAACACATCAGTATTTCTTTTCCTAACTAAGAAGATATTTTAATCACATATCTCATGCATAAATTCATAGGTTATTTATCCCTTTTAAAAATTCTAAGTATTTCTCAGAATCACAAATAGAAATGTACTGGTACTATTTTATAAAAAGAAATAATAATTAGCAATTACTAATAATTAAAATGATCTATAATTGTGTACATTTCATTAGCGATTTATTGACTAATAGTTAATGATCTCTTTGAGTTAAGAACCTGAGACCTCTCCAAAACAGGATACTGGCTCCGCCAATGCAAACTGTTGTAACACCACACTTGGACACACTTAATCCCCATTTGTGTTGGATTTTATAACTTTCATTTGATGTAATGGAACTAAATGATAGCACATTACATATTTAGAAGTCGTCGCCCATTCAGTCGTCACCTTTTTCATAATTTTATCAGAGCCAGACTATATAAGGAATACATGAAATACACCGCCAGTTCAGTCATTCTAGCCAGTCACTTCCTATGCCGGGCTGATGAGTGCTAATAAGCACGAAACTGCAGTCCTCGGCTGGAATGACTGAGCTGGCGGTGTATTTCATGTATTTCTGCCTTAGCTCTGGCTAATGGGCGGTAACGTATTGAAAATATGTAAGGAGTGTTCGGCGGAGGGTGATATTAGGCAGATAGTTCTTCATCTTTAGTAATCATATTTGGAAAGAACAAAGGATTCAAAACATGTTATGACCGATAACAATTTTTCACTTGAATAATTCGAAAAGTGAATACGTATTTGAAAGTCGAAATCCTAAAGAAATGGTTCAGTGAAAAAATAACTTTGAGGGGAGGGGGGAGTTTAGGTGGATCTGTTTTCACACTTTAAACAAGAATATATCCAACATGAAAATTATAATTTTATTTATTGAATCATAGATGGCTGGTGCACCAAAAAAGTGGGGGTCAGAGAAGATGCGGGGGAGGGAGGGGCCAGGTTAGATGTGCACCCCTACAGCTGACTTTTTTTATGAATTGAAATTGAACGTTTTGATTGATTAAATGGCCTCCAGAAAATTAGGGACGAGATCTTAAAAATCGTCATGTATGGCAACAGTAGATTCCTTTCTTCCAATTTAAAGCTCCATTTTACTTTTCATAAAATAATAAAGTGAGAAAAATATAAAACCCGTACTTATGAAGTCAACTCTTTCTTCTTCAAACACGTGAATTAATCAATTTTATAATTTTCTGATCTATCGTTAATTTAGAACTTAAAAAGGAGGAAGGCATAAGCCTCTTTACTCTTAAGAGTAAGGGGGCAGTTGCCTCCCTTGCCCCCCCCCCCGTACGAGCCGCATATGAATTGAATGTTCACTGAGTTTCCTTGGAACGTGTGCATTTAGACAGGGTATTTTCTCTAGTAAATGATTGCTGGAAAATCTTTTTCTTCAGCAAAAATTGCTTAAACCTTCTTAAGATTTTAATTTCCAAACGTTTCCTAGGAAATCACTCGAACCGTAACATTCCCAAAGGTGGTTTAAAATTGCAAATTTTTAGAGTTCAATTTCGAGAAATTTTTGGGAGGGGGGAGAACCTTCGAAAGCACTTTGTAATTCCCCTAACTTCAAAACTCGCGTTAAAACTCCAGTTTCGGCTCCTTTCATTAAACTGTTTTTTTAAAACTTCAATTTAGAAAACAAAATACGGGTTAGTACCCCCAATCTTCCGCTGAAGTCACCAAAAGAAGTCTAAATTGAATTTTTAAGTCTTCATCATTTCAAAAAAAAAATTACATGAGAGCGCCACCGAACCCCCTTCGTAGCTCTTTAAGTCACCTTTTTAAGTCTTATTTAAGTCCTCTTTAAGTCTCAATTTTTGGAAGAGAGCCCCTCATCCATAAATTTGCTTAAGATGAGGAGCAACCAGTCTCGGATTTTTTCGGTAAGAGATCCCTTTACTTTTCTTTTACATCACAAAGAAAAGCCCAAGCGGGTTTTTTTTCCCTCTCCTTTTTTAAGACTTTAACTTTGATGAATTTCCAAGGGAGAGTCGAGGAATTTGTTCTTGATTCCCAAACGTTGACAAAACAACATTAAAACCGCATTTTAAAAACTAAATTTCCAAATCAATTACGGGGAAGAGCCTGAGAAGCTTTTCCTCCTTAAGTCACTCGAAAATAGCCGGAAATAAAATCTCAAGTTTCCAATAAGCTTTTGTGCCCACACTTATAAGCCTCAGTTTTCAGCAGCTAATGTATTTAAAGAAATTAAAATATATTTTATTCAAAAAAACCAACAGGCAATTCAGTTACTGAGAAATCCATTGTTTCGACCATGTAATTAATTCTAGAAAACAAATTCAGGAAACATCTGTTCCTAAATATTCGATTTAATTCATTGAATGCATATTTTATTTTTCTATTATCCGTGAGCGTTTATGAGGTGTGTAGCTACTCTAACAAATGATGCATATCAACTGCTACTGCCGCTGAACTTAAAAAAATTTTAACACTACGTAATTTTAAAAATAATAATTAAAAAAAGAAACGTATGCACTCATTTTCCAGCAAAAATGAAGCGACAGAGTATGTATGGCATTTTCTATTGATTTTCTGCAATGCAGTTGCAGGGTAAGTAGCGTAATCTTTCTTCGGGAATCATTGTTTACAACGAATTTAAAAATTGTGACAAAAAGGTACTATTATCTTTTTTTTTTTTTTTTTTTTTTTTTTTTTTTAACTTGAACGCATATGAAACAAAAAGTGCGGTAGAGACATTGTTTACTTTATTTCTCCTAGATGGCAGCATCGAATTAGGATTTCAGAAATTAAATTGAAATGCATTTTGTGCCTAGTTAACGTCACATTGTAAAAAATAAATAAAAAAGCATTTTTTTAATTCAATATTTTAAAGTCGAGTGAAGATTCCAGACCGAAAAGAGGTTTGCAGCAATTTTTTAAAACAAAATTAAATAAATCGGAACACAAAATCTAGCACAATTTATATGTGTCTGAAAACATTTTTTGCATCTTTTTGAATTCAACGAAACAAACTGAACTACATGAAATGATTGAATTTGAAAATGAAAAACGCATGCACAGAGACCGACAGAAATTGTTAAAATTGCTAAAATATAAGAAAAATTGGGAAAGAGAGTGCCAGCAGCGGCACAATCAGAAAAATTTTCTGGGGGGGATTTTCGAAATAGAAAAAGCTATTGCTTTTTCTTTCTTTCTTTTTTTTTTTTTTTCTTTATCACGCAATTATAATGCAAAACAATCGTTCCATATGTTTAATCAGATAGTTTCTGTGGCTTAGTGGCAATTCATTGATATCATTTGCTCAAAAAAGAAACTGCAGTCAGTGTGTCGATAAAGGCATTAGCAATTCTTTTCTTTTGCAATGACAAAATAAAATAGAGAGGCACTTTTGTTGTTTCAAACTGGTTACCCGTACCTTGATTTAGATAGTTTTTTTGTACTCATCACACGAAGGAGGGTTTTTTTTTTTTTTAATCTTTAATCAATTAGATTGAAGTTTTTTAGGTCAAAAATTTTGTTTCGTACGTTGAAAATATTTTACTTTTCTTTTCAATGAGGCTGAAATATGGCACTTTGCCTTGCATAACTATTGCAATACTCCAGAATCCAATATTATTTTCAAATGCGACCATGAAGGCTGGTTGACCATTATTATTTGATACTATCTGAGAATTTCGATGCCCAGTTTTCCATCAGATGAACAGAGACGAATTTATGCAGTCATTATGCAGACTTGAAATCTGCTTCTCCCTCCCGTGCATATAATAAAAAGCAATCACCTTGAAATTGATATGTCTATTAAAGTCCCTAGAAGTTTGAAATAGTGGTCCCAAATATTAAAAAGTTAAGCTTGTGAAAAAATGATCAGGCCTAATTACTTTTATATGGTTCAGATTAAGTCATTGAAAAATTGAACTATGACCATTTTAAATAACATATGCGATCAGTGGCATTCCTAGCTCGGGTGTCACTCGAGATGGTAATTTGTGGTCACAAAATCGAATGTTAGTTTCGTATTTATCATTTTAACACCAATAAAGCTGGATTTTCGTTCACTAGCGCAGTGCTTCTCAACCTTTTTTACTGCACGGTACACTGGCTAGCTGGCTCGATCCAAACCAAACTGAACCAGATTTCATATGTCGATATGAACAATACTTTCATCATTCACTAGTCAAAGCAAGGAAAAGAAAATACCAGCGTTTCCATATGGGTATAACAACAAAACTTTTAAACACTTGAAATCTTTAAAATAATTTAAGTTTCCTCAGGAATTGAATTGAAGTTTTTCACAAATTTTAGTGTTTATTAACATCAGCAAGTACGAAACTTTAATTTAACACAACTGAGACACTTGTGCCTCTCTTGAGAGACAGTGACGCTTTTTATTCAGCTCTGTGTCGAAGAGCTAAACTAAGTTTTTAAATCAAGGATCTAGACATGATATTTGAGGCAGTGAGAAGCAAAGGGATGTAACTGGCAAAATTAAAAATTTGGAGATAACCAGTACAAATAGTAGGGGAACCTCTCTTCTGTCTTGAGGCAAGAGATAGTACTAGTAGCCCTGGTAGGTGCTGCTGTACAGCATGATTTAGAAAAACAAATTCTATGAAATCCTACCGGGGATGTTATCTTTAAAGTCGTTTTACTCAAAACTTGAAAATGTCCACTTACATCCCTTTTCTTCTCACTGCCTCATTTGTTGTTCTTGAAAATTGACAATGGTAAGAATTTCACATTACAAATACATATTCCTTAAAATGGTAACAGTAACAGCTCATGAATAGCGTGATCAGAGATTTTTACTTTTTTTTTTACTAACAGCCAATATGCGTCAAAAGCACTTCGCTGAAACCAAGTTTTAAGGAGTGATTGCTCCTGATGTCTATGAAATTTTCTCGTGCGTTCTAAGAAAGTTCCTCGCTGATGCGTCTACGGATCACAAACCCGTCCCCTTCATCTTTTTCTAGTCCAGGAAACTTGAAGTGGTGTTTAAACTTGAATTATGACCAAATGCTCTGCCATCACAAACTAATTTGAACACTTGGAAGTTAATATTTTACATTCAACATGAACCCTTCAACATTTGCGGTCATTGCAACTGCTCCATCACTGCAAGCGTTTGTGCAGTTGTAACACTGAATTCCGTTGCTTTTTATTTATTTAGCTGTCGTACCACGGCTGTTGCTATAATTAGCTGTATATTTCATCACCAGTTGCAAACTGAGACACTTCATTGATACTGAAAGTTTTGAAATACCGTCCTCGTTAGCAAGAGAAGCGCACTTTCTATGTGTATTGATTCATCAACTTAAAATAAAAATTTTCCAGCTATTTTTAGTTATCAATCAATGCTTTTTTAACGTCATCCGTCGTATCGTACATTGCCTGCCTAATAACATCGTTTGAAACTAGCACTCTGACCAACTCATTCATTGCATTGGAGCCTATCGTTCCCCGTACGATTTCTTTACTCGCTGGTAAAATAAATGTTTCAACATTGTTATTTAGTTTTTAATGCAAAATAAATTAAATTAGCAACATCATATCTAAACTCTTGCACAGGTAAAATGCATCTCTATTAAGCAGTAAGTTACTTCCTTAAGCCAGGACTAAGGCAGAAACTACATGATAAGATGACATCTGCCTCCAGCTCCTTTATTTTCTATTCCAGACTGATGAGTCCATAGAAAGGACGAAACTGCTGTCTCTGGATGGGATAACTGGGCTGTTGGTACATTGCAGGTAAAATATATCTATGTTCTTCTATTTTCTACGACTCCGAAATCATCACGGCACACCAAGGACCTTGTCACGGCACACAACTGTGCCGAGGCACACCGTTTGAGAAACACTGCACTAGCGAACTTGAATGATTTGCGCGTTAAAAATATTATCATAGCTGTTGTCTTTATTTATGACAGCATCTTTATCATGTCATTTATTTATTTTTCTTTCTCCACATTCTCAATTTGAATATCTTAATTGCTTGCGATCAGTCGCGTTAATATTCTTCAATTCCTCACGCTTTTGTGCAATTGTATTTTTAACTTAATAACATTTCAAAAAGTCGGAAGTATTCGATTCTGAA
Organism: Uloborus diversus; assembly: GCF_026930045.1. NCBI lineage: Eukaryota > Metazoa > Arthropoda > Arachnida > Araneae > Uloboridae > Uloborus > Uloborus diversus. The sequence goes on along the minus strand of NC_072737.1, from coordinate 77,053,101 downwards.
AACTTCCCACTTTTTAGTATGCATCGCGTTTTAAAGCCAATTTAAGACGCTTTCTTGTTCTTGGATTCTTAATATAACTCGTTTCTTGTATTTAGAACATCTAACCTTTCTTGAATTTCGCACGTTTTCAATCTCTCCTAAGACATAATGACGAAAAGCAAAATTTTAAATAATGATTGCAATAAAAACAAACATGCGTCAGTTATTCAAGAAACGACAATTGAACAAACTTGAGTATGTTGGCTGATGCTAATGCTATTGAAAATCTCGGGGTAACGCTAATCTTGTTGCGATCGACGCAATAACGCCACTCGTTTGGCGTCTTTGAGCAGTTCATTTTGACTAATTTATTACATACCATGCTTGGAAAATAACATGTATGCACTTCAATTTCATCTATTTGAGGATAAGAAAATTATATCACTATAGGAACATGAAATTAAACAAAAAAAATATTTTTTTTAAAGAATAGTTTAAAAAAATGTTATTACAGTAAAATGTTGCCACCCCAAAAAACCTGCTGCCCTAGGCAGCTGCCTACTCTGCCTATTGGAAAATAAGAGGCCCTGCAGATGAAGGCTTCTAGACTCTCAAGATGCGAAAATGCACTGAGAGTTTGATTAAGTCTAGATAGTTAACTACATACTTTTAAGCATAAAAGTAAAATAAGAAACAACAACGTCAAATAGCATAAATTCCAGATCACTACAGACATGTGTTTCGGCGTTATAAGGAAAGGCTTTGTCGGATGTCTTTTCGTCCATAGCTCATTTCTTTTGCATTGAAAAAGGGCGTTCCTTGTAACGCCGAAACATGTGTCTGCAGCAATCTGCAATTTGTGCTGTGCATACTCGAGTAATCTTTAACATGCCACGTAACCATGCAACATGGACGTTGAAAATTTTCTGAATCATGAAAATCCAGCGAATACACAGTGCACGTTTGAACCTGCTATCAAAGGCGTAAGAAACTTATGCCGAACCTATATGCCATTCAGACACCACATATTAAAAACTAGCATGTTGTGGCCATCACGAAACTTTCTTCTATATTTTTCTTTTTTTTTCTGATCCCTCCCCATGCTTGACGAGGAAGCAATATTCCCAACAAAAACAAAATTACACATGAAAAAACTTGACGACCATCCCAATGTCTGCATTATTGCAAAAGCAAAGCAAAGAGCGAAAATTGAAAGTTATTTTAAAAGCCTTGCTTGAATTAATTACAAATATTTTATTTGTTAACAAACATAAGATGGCAACAGTTAAAAATTTTAAATCATTGAGGTAATATTTCCGATCATTTCCATACAATTAAAATCACGAGAAATAAGCAGACGATAATCTATTACGATTTATCTTTCTTATTGTTGCACTAATAAAGCTATTTTTATTCGCTAAAAAATAATGATAATAAAAATAAATCAGCACCTCTTGGCGCGATTGGCGCCAAAATTGAACCAAAGCCTGTTTACATATGGATTCACATATATTCCAAATTTCAACCAGTACGTAGCATTACTTTTTGAGATAGAGCATTCACAATGGAAAAAAAGAACGGACGATTGCGCTACCCCCTTTTTAGCTGTTGACACCAAAATAAAATCAGCTTTTATACCCACTAAGGGCTACTTGCCGATAAATTTTTCTTTCATTCCGTTCATTATTTCTTGAGATACAGCAGTCACAATTGACGACAAAAAACGTTCTATAGCTCAACCCCCGTTTGAGTTATTGCAACCATAATTGAATCAGCACCTGTTCCTGTTACTGACAACATATGGACCAAATTTTTTTTGATTCCGCCAGTTACTTCCTGAGGAATAGCAATCACGCGTAACTCAAATAAACGTCCCATTGCTCCACCCCCCTTGGAGGAATTCGCGCCAAAAACCAATGGGCACAAGTTCACATAGGCGCACATATGTGTACCAAGTTTCGTTCGATTTCATGCGGTAGTTTTTGCTGTAGAGCGGCCACAAAAAACTGGTCACACACAGACGTGACACACATACACACACACATACATACACACACACATACACACACACATACACACAGACAGACAGACATTTTCCAAAAATAGTCGAAATAGACTCAGCACACCTCAAAACGTTCGAATCCGTCAAAATTCGAAATTCGAAAATTTGCACGAATCCAATACTTTCTTCTATATATTAGATATAGAAGAAAGTAATAAGCTAAATGTTAATTTTGATGCTTTATCACTTTTTTTTTTCTTTTTTACTATATGATTTACATAAAAGGTTACACGCAAAATGTATTTACGGCATTCAAAAAGTAAGTTACATTTGTTTCCCCATAGATGGCAGCATCCCGTAACAAGAAGGAAATGTGCGCAGACGATACTTTAGTTCCACAGCTTCCAACTGCAGCAATTTCATTCGGATAATTTGAATCGTTGCTGCGTAGTGCGAGAAAAAAATGCCACGGCAACTGGAAACGTACTCCAACGTTTAAATCCGCGGAACAGTACGTTTTTTATGGACAAAACGTTTAACAAGTACAGAGATTCATAGTGTTGTTCTCTTGCACGACAATGCAAGACCTAACAAGGCGCGCACAACGCAAGATTTGCTTCGCAGTTTTGGATGGGAAATCTGGCAGCATCCACCCTACAGTCACGATCTGGAGAACTGCGACTTCCACGTGTTCGGCAAACTCAAAGAATATTTGGGTGGTAGAGAATTTACCAGCGGTCACCAGGTTCAGACAGCTGTTCTAAGCTGGCTCTAGGACCAGCGAGCGGATTTCTTTCGTCAGGGCATCGAGCTATTAATGCTACGGTCAGACGAATGTCTGCAGCGACTGGAAGATTTTGTAGTAAAATAGAGTGATGTATCTGTATCATATTGTATTGTAACACACTTCTCAATAAAGTGTTTTTTGACTTAAATTGTTCGAGTGTAACTTACTTTTTGAACGCCCCTAGTATGTAGTTTTGATGTAGCAGTTACAGGAAAGAAAAAATATTAAATGCAAATAATACTGATATATCTTGAAACATTGAAAAAAGTGCATTTAAAGTTTATAAGTTCTATCAAACATAAATTCCACCAGCATTTCATTGTTTGCATTACTTTTTGTTTTCGCATATTGCAAGATAGACCTAAACTTACACAAATACACACCGTGGCTGTAGTTGCGCTTACAGATTTTTTACAAGAACTTCATTAGTTTGCTGCAAGAATGACATATTTCTGATAACTCCAACCGTATCAACTGCCCAGATTTATCCTCCTACCACCTGCTTGAACATTGTGCACATATTCTGCGATATTTTGCTTGTTACCTAATGTGTCCGTCCTGGAAAGCACTATGAAAGACTTGTTGTTATGCACTTTTAGTCGATGGTAGGCTTTTGAGTGGAGAGTTTTGACCATGAACAACATCTTATCTTGCATCATTTACTCTTAACTGTAGTTGGTTGAAGAGTGCTGTAGTACTACGCACGTTTGCAAACTGTCTAACTCGGAATTGAATTTTGTAGTAATGAGATAAATTAAAATACAGTATTAGCTTCTTTGAAACGCGTCTGCAGGTTTAGTTATCATTGGACATTAAATTTTCTGTTTAAAAATTCAATTTATGTTAGATTTTTTTAACCGACTTCAAAAAAGGAGGTTATGATTTCGTATTGCGTATGTTTTCGAATTATTTCAACACTACTGGACCGATTTGAAAAAATCTTTTTTTGTTTGGAAGGGTATACTTCCCAGATGGTCCCATTGTAATTTGGTCTGGATCTGATAAGGGGTCCCGGAGAAATTTAAGAAACTTTAAATTTCATACGTCACGGTCACGTGGTTTTGCTGTGATCGGTGTACTTTCACACCTAAAGTTTTGGCTTTCTCTTAGACGGTATTTAATTCTCGCGGCACATGGATGATTAATAACGCTGCGCCAGGGCCGTCCCAAGAGGGGGCGAGCGGGGTAATCACCCCGGGCGCCACAAAATGAGGGGGCGCCGCAAGGTGCCCCTCGTTTTGATGGAACAGGACAAAATTCACATGAAATAATGGGCGCCTTGCGGCGCCCCCTCATTTTGTGTATCATAGATACACAATCAAAAACACACAAAATACAGAATCATTGCCATGATTCTCTATTTTTTTCCTAGGGCACGAAAATATTCCTCTCTCTGTCCCTAAAACATTAGTTTCCTTTGTATCATTGAAGCAGATACAATTCCTGAGAATATAACTATTTAAAGTCAAACAAAAGGCACTTCTCCTTTGTCTAGTTCTCACCAAATTTGCTTGAATTCCGCCCTTGCGTGCAATGACGTAACCAGGAAAAAAGTTTTAAGGGGGCACATTGAAAAAAACAGAACTGAAAAAAAAATGTTTTTATATCAAATAGGAAACAGTTAAAAGGTGTCCGGTCAAAATTTTGAAACTTTTAGTTTTAAAAACGCAATTTCAGCCTTAAAAACGCGATTATACGTCATGTTTATTGACGTTAGGGTAAGAGAGGGAGCTCAGACATTATTTTTTAAAATAAATTGAAATCAATTCCTTCTCTTCCTGCAAGTTTTCGAAATAGAAGTTTCAAAAACGCAACTTTAGACAAACTTTGAAGATTTTATGGATAGGAGGATCTGGAGCATTTCCCTGGAAAATTGTTTAAAATTATGGTTCAAAAAATTTAAGCTATGTTTCACATTCAGGGACCATTCCACTTAAATTTTTTTAAAGTGTCATTTAAAAAAACACATTGCTTGTCATATTAAAGAAAGGCGGTATGAGGGCCCTTGCATGAATATTTTCTTAAACTCACGTCTTAAAACGTCATTTGTAAAGCTATATTTTGTAACATTAGGGCCAGTGATTTTTCGAAATTAGAGCTCCAAAAACGCAATTCTGAGCGATTTTCGATGATTTTGAGGATTTGTGAGCTTTCTCCTAAAACTTACAAATATTTAATGAAAAAAATAACATTTTTGTTTATAATATATATGAAAGCTGGTATTAAGTTGGTACAAGTAAAACCAAAAAAAAAAACTTTTGAAAAGAATCATTGGACGAGTCCAGATCGAAATTTAATTTTGATGTAATTTACTTCGATAAATACATTTTCTATTTATAATCAGCAAATTATTTATTCGTGTTCTTGATTTCATCAATATGAATAACCAATTCAGTTTTAATTGTTTGGTTTTTATCTAGTGGAATAACATTTTACAAAATAAATATTTGGATTTTTAGCATTTCCATTTTTTGAAAAGTTTTTGGTTCATTAACGTTTCACAAATATTATAAACAGATTCATTACTTGTGTTTTAATTAGTATTATGAATAGCCCTCTGATAGTTTTGTTCATTAACATGTAAAAACTTCAAGTATGTATTATGCACTGATGTTATGACTAACTCGATTTTTCTGTGTGTATGGGGGGGGGGCGACAGAAATCCTTCGCCCCGGGCGCCGTCAGCTCTTTGGACGGCCCAGCGCTGCGCCGTCTGTTAATTTTTATTATCGGTGTTACGAATGTATTTATTACTGCGTAGCAGTAAGTTAAATATATTTTGATACTTTAATAGTGGAATCAATTACCTTAATATTCTATTTACTAATAAATAACTTTATTTAGGCACTAAAATATAAAGTTCTTTATTTGATATTCTAGTTTTTAAATATATTTAGTGTTCAATTGAGGGGGAATTGAATACAGAACACCCCTCCCCCACGATTTAATTTATATTCTTTAATAATATACATTATAACTGTGTATGATTTCTGAAGTTTGACCAATATTCTAGATTTACTATTTCGCGATGCCGCCAGTTCAATTTGAAATTTGGGTTATATTAATTAGCAGGCTTCAAAACCGACGAGTTCAGAACCTCCTCCTTTTTAGAGGAGGTTTTGAACTCGTCGATTTGTTTTTTCTTTGTACAATGTTCCATACATCGAAGACACCTGTACCCAGGGGCGTGCACAGGGAGGAGGGAGGGACACTTGTTGGCCCGGGCCCGATCCTGAAGGGCGCCCAATGTTTTTATACTAAAGGTGAAATATAGTGGTAAACAATATGGAGAGGCGCCCGGAAAAGTCTTTTGTGATGGGCCCCAAAATTTCTGTGTACGCCTATGCCTGTACCGACAAGGAAAATTCTTTTTTTGTTTGAAACGGTATACTTTCTCAGCGGTCTAATGGTAATCAAGTTCAGGTTTGTTGAAATTGAGGGACCTCTTCAACTGTCATACTCACATTTAAATCGATTTGTGCTTCATTAACTTTGTATATCGTCTCACTTAGTGAACCGGTTTTTATGCTTTTTTTTTTTTTTTTTTTTTGTTTAGTGGTTTTGTTTAGGGGTGGTCTAACTTAGGTCCTAAATCTTTGATTTATCCTACTTGTTCTTTAGGGAAAAGTTAAGGGTAAAACAATAAATTTCATGCAATTTCCCTCACTAACGATTAAATATAAAACCCATTGATAAAAAGGCCATAAAACAAAGGTATATACTTTCTTTACTTATAGTTAAAGAAAATACTAAAAAATATATTATTTAGAGTAATGATAATGAAAATTTTGAATATAGGATTCTCTGAAGCAAACATAACATTCACTCTAGTGGAATTTTTAATCTTCGTCTATAGTGGGGCCATGTGAAGAAACATGCGACTTTTATCACGAGTTACATGACACGTATTGCGAAACATAAATTACAATTTACAATATTACAATGGAAAATCATGAAAGCTCTTCCGAATTTTATTTTGAAGTAATGCAGAAGCGTCTTTAGAATAAATAAATAAATTTTCATATAAAAATCTTGTATGCCGGTGAAATATAAACAGTAACCATTATAATTAGCTGCCAATTTTCAGAGGGGCAACGGCAAACCTATATCTCAATGTTTAATTTTGAAGAAGAAATGCCTCGGGTGAGGATCGAACTCACAATCGTCAGATTGGTCATTCATTAATCGGATCATGAGACTGACGCACTGTCGACTGCGCTACGGAGGTTCGTAATCCCAATCTAAACAACGCAGGTAAAGGAGCAGAGAGAAGCCGTGCATGAGCTTTATTCCAAATGTGGGTTGTCGCGAAATGAATGGTTTTTCCCCACCTCAAAAATGCTCAACACGCCTAAAAAAGTTTTCACTTCAAAAACCGACTTACAACTTATAGTGAACGCCGCTAATGCTCTTCAATGATTCTGACCCTGTTTTTAAAGTAAAAAAACGAGTTCTTAACCTGAACAAGCTCTTTTACATAATGTCAAGAAAGCTGACACAAAATCAAAGCACTGCTAGACATTTTTTAACCAGAAATCTGGAATTAAAAATCGTTTGTGGAGATGTTTTTCCACCTTATTTGTATTTTCTGGCCATTAACAATTCTTACCAAGTGGCATATTCTTCTCCCTATCTAATGCGAAACTCCATAACTATTGAACTTCTGGTCTGTGTTCTCATAGCAGCAAAAGAGGGTGCATCATGCACAATGCACAGTCGTGTGGAACAAAGTACACAAAGTTCAAAGGGCTAGAACAGTCGGATGAAAAGTGCATCCATGTAGAAAAGTTTATAATTTAAGAACGATCAGTTTATCTATATTGCATCCGACGGCAAGTTGAAAATTTAAGATTTTGAAAAAAAGTGACTTTCTGCTTATTCTTTTTGAAAAATATAAAACTCAATTGACCATAAGAGCTGGATGCTAAAAAAAATAGGCCATTGTACCTTCTGGAAAGATATGCAATGTTAGACTGGTCTGACTATATTTTTTGTCTCTGACGATCGAATGAAAATTAACGCTTTTGTGAAAAAGTGCATTTTTGTTTATTGTTCGTATTTCATTTTAGAAGACAGCTTAAATGTCGTATTGTTGATACACAATTACTGCATGTCCTTTTAGGAACTATAGTGCCACCTTAAAACTGTTTTTAACACCGTTTCTCAACATTTTTCGCCTCTAGCGACCTCCTTAAAAACCAAAAGCTCATATAAATAACCTTGCGATCCACGTGGCGCAATTTTTTGTGTCCGATTTTCGGAAGTAAAAGATGTAGTCCGATCAGTCTTCCATTGCATATTTTTTTAATGTGGTATAATCGCCTAATATTTTCACATACAACTCTTTTGGTACATTGCGTTTTATATTTTTCAAAAGGAATAAGCAAAAAGTCACTTTTTTTTTTCCAAAATCATGACATTTTAGTTTTTCTGAACGTGCTAAATTTTCAAACTTTTCATATTGGTACTAAAGCCCTGTATCCGTCTCTTAAGTGGCGACATACTTTGATCTATGCACTGCGTGCCGCTTTCGACTGCGATTGGAGGTGGGCAATCACGTGGGCTCAGTCCGCCATTTTGTGTCGCTGCCTGTGTGATTTCACTGTGCGGAATACCAGATATTTTCTCTTTGCTCTTCGTAATTTTCATCAAAAGCTATTTTAAATGTGACGATGCCTTGGTGTAGTGCATTTAGATGTTCAAACAGTTCAAAATCGGGTCAAAAGTTGTATCGATTACCTATGGGTAAATGAAATGAAGTGCCGCCTCATAGATTATGTAAATATTTTATCATAAAGAACTGACATCTATTTGGTATTTCAAATTAATTTTAATACATCTACCTACTCCATGTATGTATCATGTACTTTTCGCACATTGCTTAACGTAAAAAATAGTTTGTGTGTAACATCATTTCAAATTTCAAACACTTTTCCACTAACAGTGAAATACTGTTGCAAATACAGATATCTTCTGTTTTTCAATTCAATTCTGTGCAATTTCAGATACTTTTTGAAATTATTGTTGAAATCGTAATATTTTTTACTTTTCATGAAAATGTCTGATAGTGTGTTGATTTTTATGGTATGATAAGGATATTCACTAAAATCATATATAGTACCTTCAAATATTGTGAAGCTGAACTATGTAACGGCACCTAATAAATTGCTAGCAGCAGTAAAATATTTGCCCTTTTTTTAAAACTGATAGTTCTGAGTTTAAGAGAACAAAGCCGTCAGAATTTAAATATGCTAATTATTTTTATTTATTTCTAGTGTAAATTTTCTATTGTTTAGTTAGTTTCAAAATGTCTCAATAACTGTAGCAAAATTGTTTTAAGAAAACATAGTTTTGCTTTTAATTGTGTCATAGGCATGAGTTTCAGTGTGTTGCCAAGTTAATTATTCATCTATTTTGTGCTAAAATCTCAAGATATTAAAAATGTGAAATTATTTATTAAAAAATTAAGCTTCTTTGAGATTGCAGTAACATATAACTCAAGCCAATTTATACAATTATATGAAGATTTTTTTTTTTTTTTTTTTTTTTGTCCGGAAAAATGCTGTTTTCGTTTAATTATTACTTCGACGCGAAAATGTTTCAATAAAAAAAATATATATGATTTATTCTAGAGTCTGTTGATTTATTAAAATTCATTATTGCAATTTATAACAGTTCGTCAAAGATGTAATCTGCACTCTTTTATTTGAATTCCTATTGGTATCAAATGATTCAATTAATATTATTTTTTTAATATTGATTTAAAACTGGTTAAAATACTTTATTATAATTTTGTTGATTTTTTAAGAACTTAGTCGTATCTTTAAAAATCTGGTTTAAATGAAAGGCATTTTTTAATGTAAAATCGTCATGAAAAACAAGCAAGTGTTGGTAAAATTCAAAAAAAAAAAAAAAAAGAGTCCTGCTGAAAATAAACCTTATTAATTAAGGCAAAAAGAAATTTTGCAATTTTTTAGATGTGAATAATTTTCCATAAGAAAACTACACACATTAGTAATATAAATGATACATGAATAAGTTCAAACTCTTGCCCAATTTACAAACAATTCATAACGTAGTTAATTTAGCTCACTACTTTTCTACTACATCAAATTTCTAACAATAAATCGCATATTCAAAACACTTCAGGTAATTTGTAACTCAGAAGGTCTTTATGGTGGAAAAAAAAAGAAATTACTCCTAAAAATATCGAATATTCCTTCGAAACACATTTTTACTAATATGCGGTTTAATAATAAAAAATACATTTTACTAAGATAAAATTCAACATTTTTGTACGTATATTGTCAGTTACATAAGTTACCCTTAAAAACCTGCAAACATTCGTTGATAAAAAGATACTTTTCAATGAGCGAAACTCGGTATTTTTCTACTATTGAGATAGGGAGAAAGTTGCGGAACGACACAAAATGGCGGACGATGGAGCGTGTCGCCACTTAAGAGACGGATCGAGGGCTTTAATTGGTACGGGCGCAGAATTTTTCCGCCCATTGTTCTGGCCTTTGAACTTCGAGCTTTTCGCTTCAACCTGATGCACGGATTTTTTCAGATTTGATTCTGAATCCATACACGCAATTTCCAAACAAATATTTGATACAATCAGCTTCAACTTCAGAAAAAACTCTCTTCAAACAGTTTTCTTCGCTAGCCTCGCCTTTTCTTTCCGAACATTTTGATGACAATGGTGGTTTCTGTAGGGGTTGTATCTGCAGTAGTTTCAAGTTTTCGCCAAACCAACTCATGTGCTTATTATGCCTATTTTTATACATGTAATGACAACGCCGCCATTTCTTAGAAAATTTCGTGAAAAACACTTTCGTGACACACTCAAATTTCGTCAGAAATGAAGTTGAAATAGTAGTCGTGACTAACTACGGGTACTACTTCCACTTCATTTTTCCGACATTCATAATGTTCATTAGCGTCAAACGTATTCACAACACACAATAATACGCGTTCAGTACCTTTTTAGGAAAATAATTAGTAAAATTGTTCATTTTTAACACTAAAAACTTTCTCTCAATCTTCATTTCTTTTAAAACGGAATCACTGCTACTACCTGAAAAAATATGATAGATTTAACAAAAGGGGGAAGATGGATGCGTTTTTCACTTTCTCGGATTGGATATCCTCGCATAAATAATAGCCGATGAACGAGTAACCCGCGTGTTTCAACAATGAAACTCACGCCACGGCATGACGAATTTGATAATATGTTTTGGTAATGTTTAACATGCAGGGAAAGCTGTTATTGTGACAAGGCTGAACTCGATCCGGTAACTTAACTGTTTTACTGGTAAGACTGTGTCATTTCAGGGGATGATGAAACAAGAAAAAAACGGTCAACAATGAAACGCTACCTACTGGAGTTTAGGGTTAATCCACTGGAGTTAGAGGAACAATTTCAACTAACAAAATATCGACAAACAGGCAATGGTTTCGTTCAAATATAGAAGCAAGTTTCACCCGTCATACCCTGGCGGGCGATTTTCTAGTTATTTATGTTTATGAATTAGCTTTAAAATGACGGTGTTCTTTATGTAACTTAACTCCACGTGTAGTGAAAATAGCCGTACTTTTAAAACAGAAGTAGCATATCATAGAATAGTTTCAACTACTTAAAACTGCTATGCTAACAATAACTGAGTATCAAAGTACATACCTAACGCTTTAGTGTTCATGTTGGAAATTTCATCTTTTTGATTTTAAAAAAGACCAACGCAGTTGATCTCCTTCAGGCAGTCAGGTAGTATTAAAAGGTGCTAAAAAGCGTGCGAAAGATAATCTAACTTAGCGCGCATGCGTAGCCCCTCTTGGTGGTTCAATAAACCTAATTCATACGGTGTTTTGTAGACTGGTTTCTAGTGAAAGTTTTTGAAGGGGTTAGTTAACTGGTTTGACGAAACAAGCAAAACGATTTTTGTTGTTGTTTGAACGAAGTTGTTTATTCGTTCTTAAGTGCATTGGATGATTCGTAAGATTTTTCAACCTTTAAGTGATATGTTTTTAAAACTCGGGCAAGGTTTTTGAATTTAAATACCAAAAATGTCTTTACTTCTATGATAAACAAAGACTCTTGTTAATATCAACTATGAAAAACGTGCAATTAAGTCATATTAGCTATAAACAATGGAAAATTATTTGGAAAAAATAAAACGTTAGACGTGATATGATGGAGTAAATAAGCTTAAAACTAAATAATATTCGTAGTTATTATAAATAGCAGCAAGACCTCCTTTTTCAGACACAGTAAAGTCCTGATTATCCGAGCCCTGAGTATCCGAGTTTCCGCTTTAAACGAACTATCAAGTAAAACAAGAAATAACAACGTCAAAAAGCACAAGTTGCAGATTACTGCAGACACGTGTTTCGGCGTTACAAGGAAGATTTTTTTTTTTTCATTATTTTAATCGAGCGTTTTTTTTTTTTTTTTTTTTTTTAACTGCCGTTTGCAAGAAAACGAAATCCGACATGATCACTCCCACTCCCTTATCTCTGTACATATATTCAGGAGAAACATAAAAAATACAAAATATAAAAATTGAAAAAGGTTTAAAAGGGGGAAAAACAAATTTAAAATAAGACCAAATGAATTACGTGAAACAGGGGACTAGCATTTGCTTTTCCCCTTTTCAAACCTTTCAACATTTGTATTTTGTATTTTTGACATTTTCTGTTTCTTGATATTTTATGTTTTTCCTGAAAATGTTTGTACTGTTTTTGTTTCTAGCAAGGGCGCCCATATAGGGGGGCAAGGGGGGCTCCAGCCCCCCTTTTGAAATTAGAATTTCCTTGCTTTCAGTACAGTTTCCTTGCAAAAATCTAAAAATATGTCTTCTCCAGCAATTAATGAATAAGTTATAACTGTAATCTGTACTGAAATCTGTTTCTATGGGGAAAATATCACGCTAAACCATGGGGAAAATATCTAAACACCCTTTAACATTTTACATATGGGCGCCCTTGGTTTCTAGCAGCTTAGCGCTGACACTAAATTACATATTCGGTTGTTTCTGTCGTAGTTAAATTCTTTCAGTTTTTTTCTTTTTTTTTTAAATGTATCAGAAATGTTTTACGTGTATTATATATATATATACATAAATAATTTCTAAAAACAATTCTAAAAAATAAACAAAAAATTGAACAATTTGTTCAAATTTTGTTTTGTTGATTCTTGTGCCTAGTCACGTTTTTTCGGGAAAAATACCTATAAAAATGAACTTAAATGTCCAAACTTTGACTGAATACAATATCTCCTGATTACTTATTCCTATCATTTAAGATTGATTAGAAATAAAAATATCACAACGGTATACGCTATAAATAACAATCTCTACGATAAGTGTAAGAGTACAAATTGGCCATAGTAACCATACCTTAATTACCGCAGCAAAATTACCGTTTCTTTTTTATGGAGGTGCGTCGTAACATCTAATCTAGAGAATCACCAGTCACAACATACCAAGTGTGACTTTTTCCTTCATTTCCATTCCATTTGCAGAAAGGGTCCTCTCACAGTTCGTTAATGCGAAAAAAACATAATTTGAATTTAAGATTTCAAAATTCAAAATATTTTATTTAGTTCTTTTATTCAATTCATTTATTTTTTTTTTTATTTTTTAGTCGATTATAAAAATTATATTTGGCGTCAATTTTTGACGTTTATTTGAAATATCCAAAACCTAAAAACAAATGCAGAAAGTAAAGCCAATAATCTTTCAAACGCAAATTAGAACAAACACAAAAAATTTTCAGTAACTATAATAAATTTAAATAAAGGTTATGTGGAAAATTATTGTTCGCTTATGTCACACATTTTAAAGAGTGATGTCACTACATCGAAAGCTTTTTAAATGAATTGGTTTGCGTGCAGAACTTTTCCCGCTACTGTTTTGACTCTTTGGAAGAATAATGAGTCTGAGAAGAAAAGATTTTAATATGAACAGGGTGCGTGCAGAAAATAACATGTCAGAGTCATTCACTTCAACTGACCTAATTTTTTAAAATCATCTCCGAATTGGATGACATTTCATAGAGGTGTAGAAACACTTTTGAAACTAACCTGTATAAATTTTCAGCTTCCGAAATTCAAATCCTGAGGATCTAGAATATCTCCAAAAAATGACCCTAAATAGCGGATGAGCTTCCCTGTGACAAATTTGCCATTTTTAGCCTAAGTTTTCAGAAAAACTTGTCATTCTGGAATCCTGAATTTTTAGGAACTTAAAGTACAATTGACTGTTAATACACTCAAGTAATTTTGTGAAATTGAGCTCATTAAATTTTTAAAGCATGCGTGTAAACTCATGAAAAAGCGCGGTGGAATTTTTTTTTTCTACATTTTAGGTTGTCATAAAATCTGATCAAAAATAGTTCAAAGACTCGTACATCGTGATTATAAAAACAATTGTTCTTAATGGGTTGCAGTTGCAGAGCTTACATATCTATTTTCTAAAGGATATTGTCATCAAAGTGGCTATCAAAACCATTCAAGTTAAAATAGCCTATTTTCAAAGAGCTATAGTTCAAGTTAGTCACCTCGCATCTTCTTTTCGTTTATACCATTTGAAAGAATACATTTTTTCCTATCAACATAAGTCTTTTCTTTGGTGTTCTTCCGAATAAGGATTTAAAAACTGAGCTTGAAGTTCTGTCTGTCGTAACGAATTGCCATGTTTAAGCTGAGGTTGTGGAAAATTTGATCCCACTGAAAGTCTGAAATGTTAGGAACTTTAAGTACTTTTAGTTTGCAATACGTTCTAGTATTTTTGTGAGTTTGAGTTCATTAACGTTTGTGCAACACGCATGCAAAGTCTTGACAAAACGCGGTGGAGAAACTTTTTCCTGGATTTTAGAATGTCATAAATTTTGAACAAAAATAGTTCAAAAGCTCGTACTTAGTAATTCTATTGTCAATATACATAGTTTTGATGGGTAAAAGTTGCACAGCGTAAATATTGATTTTCTGAAAGATATTGCCATTCAAAATGGCTATCAATATCATTCACATGAGAAATAGCCTATTTTCAATGCGCTGTAGCTCAAGTTTGTCACCTTGTGTCTTCTTTTCGTTGGTACCATTCGAAAGAACATATTTTTTCATATGCAAATATTTTTTTTCCGATGACGTTCTTTCAGATAAGCATGAAAAAAAATGACCTTGAAAAACTGTTTGTCATTTACGAGAATATCTCGTTCTACAACGAATAAAGAATGGTGATTGCCATCGAAACCAGTGTACAGTGATTTTGCAACTGTTATTATTCAGAAATAGTTTTTTATTACACCTTTAAAAGGTTATTTTTAAAATTAAATATGATAGAAACAAAAACGTTTTGGTTCATAACATTAGTAGCAAAAATATATTTCCACTAAACATATGTTTCCACTAAACATTTTTTTTTTTACATTTATTCCGAAAATTACTTTTTAAAATTTAAGATTATTTTTCTCGTGTTGACTAAAATATTTCGAAATCAAGTTTTTTTTTTAAGTTATATAAAACAAGGATATATATTTAATTGCACTTTTTCATTAATCCATCATAAATAAAATTACTAATTACAAGTTTTCAGATAATGGTTTGAGCTCAATTTAAAACAAAAGTTTTATTCACATGCTTGTTTATTGTGAGTGTTTTCCTCATTGGAGTGTCAATGCTCTAAAGCCCTGGTTTCCTAGAAGCGAAATCACCGAGCTTTGACGTCGCTGCTCGGCGTAACGCTGAAATCAAAGTCAAGTGATTCCGGCGTGCCACTCACAACGTCGGTTTTGGTCGGGCGCGCATGCGCAGAAGAATCAAGTTTTACTCTCGGCGAGAAGCGACGCCGAAGGTCGGCGATTCCCTCCTAGGAAACCAATGCTTTTTTTGTACTTAAATGTCAAAGTCGACGTTATTTTTTCCTTTTTGCCAAACTATTTTAGGTAGTTTACTGAACTTCAAAAGTATGATGATTCATAAAACTATTTCTCCTTTTTTATGCTGAATATGGTTTTAAGGGGCACTTAAAAGATTCTAATTTAAACTTCTGTTTAAGGAGGTATTCTAGTCTTGAGGCTCAATTTTGAGCCGATTTTGCGGGTGTAATAAAAAAAACTAACCATTTTTTTTTATCAATTTTTATCAGTTTATTATTGATACTTGAAAGCGTAAAAATGTATAATAGTGGGGGAAAAAATTCAAAATTGAAATCAATAGAGACCGACAAAGTGGAGACTAAAGGAAAAAAAGGTGTATACTGGTTGATAAGATTCCAATCCTCCTGGTAATCTGAAACGTAGAATTAAAGTTGATTCTTATTAAACAAGGAAGTAAAATTGTCTGGACGAAGCCTATTTGGAAAAAAAAAATTGCACAAAATGGTGTCTTTTTGAAAAAAAAAAAAAAGGAAAAAGGTTCATTTTTGGCTCCTTTCTTCAACTTTGGTAATATTTTAAAAATAGTATTAAAAAATAAAGAAACCCTTACGTCAAGACAATTTTGATAGTAGTAAGAAAGTCCAAATTTCAAATAAAATGGTGCATTTGAACTTGAGATATCTTGTCAACCGTATTGAAAAAAGTAGTTTCGAGAAAACCGCGTTTAAAGTTTGCAGTCTCATTTCGAGCAATCTAAGTGGTTTAATGGTATGCTTTACTTATTAATTTTTTAACAGCTATCCATGCCTTATACATCGTTTCTTCTTATACCTTAAATCTGCATTTTTGGGGAATCTTTCAGCCATGAGAGCAGTTCTTCTTTTGAAGCTTCGGAAGCTCGTAAGGTCTGAACTTTGAAAATATGAAGAGAGAAAAAATTCAACTTCTAGACTAGAATACCCCCTTAAATCTCAACATATTGAAAAAAGTAACGTCAAAGAAATTGTGAAATTGTGAAAGTGTGTCTGTGGAGGGCCTGCGTCCAGGATACCACATAGCTTTCTCAGACTTGATATTTTGTGCAAATTTTCTTCGAGCTCCCGGGGTTTTGCATCTAGGGTTTTTTATTTATAACTTCGAACTAGTTTTTTTGTGATAAAGTTTTTAAGCAGAAATTTCACATAAATTGCCTGTTAAAGAGATAAAAAATTTCTCACACCACTTAACACTCTATGTCGTTCGAAAGATATTTTCTTCTGCATAAAATACACTGTTAAAACTTCAGGAAGATTTTCTGGTAATTGTTACTGTAAAATGGCGCACTCAACGCATCGCTGATTTCTACGGTAATTTATACCGGAGAAATAAGCGATCCCAGCGCCAATTGGTTGCTGTGGCCTACCAAGGAAACCGTAAAATTTACAGTAACATTTGATTTTTACGGTAATAGTTACTGGCAACATGAATGCCAGTAACAATTACCGTAAATTTTCCGGGAAATTTTTAACAGTGTAGAGCTTGTTCCAAATTTCTCAACTTACTAGAATAGAGATATGAGGGTTTCTGTGTTAGCGAAAAGTCAACTGAATTCAAGCCCGGAGCTAAGGAGCAAAATATATTATTAGAGACCACGAATTTGAAGGCGACTTTTCAGACACTCAAAACTGCCGTTTTACATTGATCAGGAACTCTTTAGCATTTACAGCTGTGCGAGTTGCTATAAATTAGTTTAGAAGCCGGAAAATGGTGCTCTTCAAAGCATTTTTTTTTTTCTTTTATTTATTTATTTATTTTTAATATCTTAGTTATGCATATTTCCATCAAAACTCCTTTTGGTTTCCGGTGAAAACAAGATTGTGTTCTAATTATGAGCTCTGAACTTAAATTCTACTAAAAATACATAAACAATGCTCAAATGCAGTTTGTGTGTGAGAAATCTGCTACTTAAGTTATTTAATTAAGCACATTGTAAGCATTGCTACAACCGCTTATTTAACATAAATTCATTGAAAATCTAATAATTTGCATATCATAGCATCTGCTTCCTACCTGGTAAATTTTGAGTGCGTAGCATGTTAGCAATTTAGATGGTCAGTGGTGTGCATACCGTTACATATTTTTTTATCAGTGGACTCAAAAACTACTTACCTTATTTTTTGATAGAGAATCTTAGGTTTTATCATCGGTAAATTGAAAAAAAAAACAATTTGTCAAGACTAAAACTTTTGCGCGTAACTTTACGCATAAATTTCTGAACGTGGTAACTATCTAGGGAAAAGTAATTGGCAAGAATAAGAAATATACAGAATTTTAATTGAGTTCCATTTTTCTCATTTTATCCTTGTTTTAGTATACTGAGGAAAAAATTTAAATTAAATTATTGTCATTATACACATAACAAGAGCAAGATGTCACTCACTACAAGGTTTATCATCGGTGAATAATAATAAAAAAATTTTTGTCTAGATGAAAGCGTTTACGCGTAACTTTACGCTTTCATTTCTAAGCGTAGTAGTTATCGATGCAAATGCAATTTCCAAGAATAAGGATTATAAAGAATTTTGATTGGGTGTCCTTCCCTCCCCCCCCCCCTTTTTTTATTCCAGAGCACTGGGGAAAGAAATTAAAATTAAACTATTGTCATTATACACATAACGAGAGCAAAATGTCACTCACTACAAGGTATAAATAAGAAAAAGAAATATTTTGTCAAGACAAAAACTTCTACGCCCAACTTTACGCTTTCACTTCTAAGCGTAGTAGTTATCGATGCAAATGTAATTTCCAAAAATAACAAACATAAAAAAAATTTAATTGGATTTCATTTTCCCCCTTTTTTTCTCTTGTTTCAGAGTACTGGGGAAAGAAATTAAAATTAAATTATTGTCATTATGCACATAACGAGAGCAAAATGTCACTCACCACAAGGTATGCGTAGTAGTTGTTTATACAAATGCGAATTGCAAGCATAAGAAATATACAGAATTTTAATTGAGTTTTCTTTTTCTCATTTTTTTCTTGTTTCATAGTACTGGGGAAAGAAGTTAAAATAAAATTACTGTCATTATACACATAACAAGAGCAAGATGTCTTTCACTATAAGGGTTTATCATCAGTAAATAAGAAAAAAAATAAAACACTTTGTCCAGATGAAAGCTTTAACGTGTAACTTTACGCTTTCACTTATAAGCGTAGTAGTTACCGATAAATATGTAATTTGAATAAGAAATATACGGAATTTTAATTGAGTTCCCTTTCTCTCATTTTTTTCTTGTTTCAGAGTACTGGGGAAAGAAATTAAAATAAAATGATTGTCATTATACACATAACGAGAGCAAAATATCACTCACTACAAGGTTTGTCATCGGTAAATAAGAAAATAAAGCATTTTGTCAAGATGACAGCTTTTACGCAACTTCACGCGTTCATTTCTAAGCGTAGTAGTTATCGATACAAATGCAATTTGCAAGAATAAGAAATATAAAGAATTTTAATTGAGTTTCATTTCTTTCTTTTTTCTTTCTTGTTTCAGAGCACTGGGTAAAGAAATTAAAAGTAAATTATTGTGATTATGCACACAACGAGAGCAAAATGTCACTCACCACAAGGTATGCGTAGTAGTTGTCTATACAAATGCAAATTGCAAGAATAAGAAATATACAGAATTTTAATTGAGTTTTCTTTTTCTCATTTTTTTCTTGCTTCATAGTACTGGGGAAAGAAGTTAAAATAAAATTACTGTCATTATACACATAACAAGAGCAAGATGTCTCTCACTATAAGGGTTTATCATCAGTAAATAAGAAAAAAAATAAAACACTTTGTCCAGATGAAAGCTTTTACGTATAACTTTACGCTTTCACTTATAAGCGTAGTAGTTACCGATAAATATGTAATTTGAATAAGAAATATACGGAATTTTAATTGAGTTTCCTTTCTCTCATTTTTTTCTTGTTTCAGAGTACTGGGGAAAGAAATTAAAATAAAATGATTGTCATTATACACATAACGAGAGCAAAATATCACTCACTACAAGGTTTGTCATCGGTAAATAAGAAAATAAAACATTTTGTCAAGATGAAAGCTTTTACGCGTAACTTTACGCGTTCATTTCTAAGCGTAGTAGTTATCGATACAAATGCAATTTGCAAGAATATGAAATATAAAGAATTTTAATTGAGTTTCATTTCTTCCTTTTTTCTTTCTTGTTTCAGAGTACTGGGGAAAGAAATTAAAATTAAATTATTGTCATTAAACACATAACGAGAGCAAAATGTCACTCACTACAAGGTATAAACAAGAAAAAGAAATATTTTGTCAAGACGAAAACTTCTACGCGTAACTTTACGCTTTCATTTCTAAGCGTAGTAGTTGTCTATGCAAATGCCAATTGCAAGAATAAGAAATATACAGAATTTTAATTTAGTTTCCTTTTTCTCATTTTTTTCTTGTTTCATAGTACTGGGGAAAGAAAATAAAATTACTGTCCTTTTACACATAGTAAGAGCAAAATGTCATTCACTACAAGGTTTATCATCGGTAAATAAGAAAAAAACTAAAACATTTTGTCAAGCTGAAAGCTTTTACATGTAACTTTACGCTTTCACTTCTAAGCGTAGTAGTTATCGATGCAAATGTAATTTGCAAGAGTAAGAAATATACGGAATTTTAATTGAATTTCCTTTTTCTCATTTTTTTTTTCTTGTTTCAGAGTACTGGGGAAAGAAATTAAAATAAAATTACTGTCATTATACACATAAAGAGAGCAAGATGTCACTCACTGCAAATATTCATTCCCTCTTTTGCGTAAAAATAAATAAAGAAATAATCAATATTTGAAACCAGCCTTGTCGTAGCGACCGCTCGCATTTTCACGCATGAATGTATGGAAGAAAGTGCACGGGCTTCTGTTATGGATGTCTGGCTATCAGCTGAAGAGCAAAGGAAACTTTTTTTAATGCGAAAATCAGCTTCCAAACGTTTAAAAAGGTAAAATATATCTAATGTGATTTGATCTTCGTAGAAATATTTTTTTCCTTCTTATTTTCAAAATATTGCGGGATCCAGAATCTCTATAAAACTTTGAGCCAATCTGTAATGTTTTCAATTTGCTATTTAGTTTGAAATTTTGCTTTTACTTACAAAACATTTGAGATGATAAAAGATTAAAATTTCTGCAAAATTGGAGACTAGGCATGTCTCGAAATGAATTTTTCTCGAAAAGTAAATGAAGGAATAACTTTTCTTTCATCTTCATACAAATCTTTTTTTTTTTTTCCTTTTTTTTTCGAAATACTGCGGAGTCTAAAATCTCTAAAACTTCTGATTTTTTTCAATTTGTGAATAGGTTTCGAAACATTTGCAATAATAAAAGATAAAACTCTTTGTAAAATTAGAAACTAGGCTTATCTTAAAATAAACTTTTCTCGAAGTGTAAATAAAGAAATAACTTTTCTTTGTTCTTCAAAGAAATATTTTTTTTTCTTTCTTATTTTAAAAATATTGCGGGATCTAAAATCTCTATAAAACTTCTGCAAAGTATTCAATGTATGAACAAGTTTGATTTAAAATGATAAAAGTTAAAATTTTCTGCAAAAATAGAAACTAAGCTTATCTTAAAATGAATTTTTTCAAAAAATAAATAAACGGATAACTTTTCTTTGATATTAGTAGAAATATTTTTTATTCCTATTTTCAAAGTATTGCGTGATCTAAAATCTCTATAAAGCTTCTGCAACGTTTTCAATTCGCGAATAAACTTAAATCTTTTGTCTCTACTTACGAAACA
Organism: Uloborus diversus; assembly: GCF_026930045.1. Lineage (NCBI taxonomy): Eukaryota > Metazoa > Arthropoda > Arachnida > Araneae > Uloboridae > Uloborus > Uloborus diversus. Next base: position 77,031,666 of record NC_072737.1, on the reverse strand, counting down.
TTTGAAATAATAGAAGATAAAATTATCTGCAAATATTAGGCTTATCTTAAAATGTATTTTTCTTGAAAAGCAAATAAAGAAATAACTTTTCTTTGATTTTCATAGAAATATTTGTTTCTATCTTATTTTCCAAATGTTGCGGGATTTAAAATCTCTATAAAACTTCTGCAAGGTTTTCAATGTATGAATAAGTTTATATTTTTTTGTTTCTACTTACAAAACATTTAAAATGATGAAAGACAAAATTTTCTGACACATTTTATCTTTTATTATCTCAAATGTTTACTAGACCTATCTAAAAATGTATTTTTCTCGAAAAGTAAATAAACGAATACATTTTCTTTGATCTTCATAGAAATTTGTTTTTCATATTTTTAAAATATTACGGCATTAAAAATCTCTCTAAAATATCTACAATGCTTTCAATTTGTGAATAAGTTTAATTTTTTTTCTTTCTCCTTGCGGAAATATTTGAGATAATAAAATTCTCTGTAAAATTGGAAACAAGGCTTACTTTAAAATGCATTTTTCTCGAAAAGTAAATAAACAAATAACTTTTGTCATATTGGCGAAACGGTTGTAGTGAAAAATTCGAACAATCTTGTAAAAAGTGTTAAGTTATGTTAAACATCTGGATGGTGTTAGATTTTAGGAAGAAAAATAACTTTTGTCGCGTTTAATAAAGCATTTTCAGTGATAAAACTTCTACCTTTTGTACAAGTTTAAGACACCTATCTTAAATCGAAGCGTGTTTGGATTGAAAAGTGGTAAAATATTAGCTAATGTAAAAAAAAAGGTTTAACATTTAAAAAATTGTTCAGTTGGAGAAAAAAGAAAAAGATTTCTTGTTTTGTGGCGAAACATTTGTACTTAAACAGTTTAGCAAAAATTCAAGGTACTTCAAAGGTTTAAGTTTAATTCAGCATGAAAACCAGATGACTAGATTTTGTGAAGAAATTCAAAAATGGAAGAAATTGCACGAAAGTTTAACATCCCTTAAAACACAAGCTTGATCTGATTTTAAAAATAAGAAGAAAAAAACCATACGCAGCATTTGTGGCAACAAAACAAAATACTAATAATGCATTTTTATCTGCAAAAAATTGAACAACAATGCAAATTGTGTTCAGCTTGAGAAAAATGACATTTACTTCATTCGTTTTGACAAAACTTTGCAATGATAAAAGCTAAGCATTTTTTTTAAAAAATTTATTGTTTTACTTAGAAGAAATAAATAGCTATTGTAGGATTCTTGAAAAGTTGGTTGTCATCATAGCTCTAATATTTCCTAAACATTTAACTTAATTGCTTTCAACTTTCAAGCGGTTTGCCACACTTACTATTTTTAATAAGATTCTAGAACTAAGAAAAAGGTGAAGTAATGGGAAATTTGAACAAATCAAAGGCTTACATTTAAAAAAAACTAAGGTTTGATCAAAATTCAAGTATGGTCTACTTGAAAAAAATAGCAACTTTTGTAATATAAATTAAACATTTGCATTGAAGAATACATCAAACTGAATGAATAAGTTAAAGCAGCGGTACGCAACCTGTCGATCTCAAGCCCATTTTCAGTCAATCGCGGCAATATTTTGAGTCCTGCTTTTTGCCTGAGTAGAATTATAAAGCATTTAATTTCTGGCACTAAGTTCGGTTTAACGTCTAAATTAAAAGTTGTTTGAAAAATTTTCAAACTTTTTACTGTCACTGGAACTTTTTCAGTCACTATTTTATCAATTTTAAAGCAAATATTATACTTGTGGCTAAAAATCCGCTGATATTGGTTAACAAAACATTACTTTTGCAATTTAAAACAACTACTCAACAAGTATCAACGTATTTTTTTTTATAAGAGTTGTCCTAGAATTAAAAATCAGTATAGTCTCAACACTGCATGCAAAACATCCATTTTAGTGTACATCATACCCCTCTCCCCCTCTACACAGGTCGATCTTGTGTTCACATTAAACTTGTAAAGTAGAACTTCAGTCAATTTAGGTTGCTGACCGCTGGGTTAAAGCATAAAACTTTCTTTGCATTTTGAAATTCAAAAACGAAAATTAACTTTCGTGACATCACCAAAAGATTTTTGTGATATAGCAGTTCAAAAAATTTGAAGATTCAGATAAGTTAAATTTAAAACGTTTAACACTTGAAACATATAAATAAACAAATAAATTATATCTTTTGAAATTCTGCATAAAAAGTTGGTGTGTTCAATGTTTTTATTTCAGGACGAAAGCGTACACACAATGCAGAAAGAACTTTGCTTTGAACAAAAGGTCAAAACTCAAACTGCATGATTATGTTATTCGAAGTGTGCTTCGCCATGATCTAATCGCGTCGGGAATCGGAAAATTTTGCAAGAAAAAAAGTCTTGTCCGAAAACTTATCCGGATCCTTGCTGTGACAGTCATATTTTTTTTAATGTGCTACATGACGTATAAGGTAGTGAATGAGTATTTTGAATACAAGAAAACAGTAGAACAGACGGTAAGTTGTTTATTTGTGATCTTTTGATTTACAATTAAACGTTTGATCTCTTTATAATGCTCTGTGATAATGAAATTTTTTTTCTGCCCTATATTCGTCATCTGTCTGGAACTTAAGTTTACGTTTCATTACGAGATGTTTCCAAAATGAGTTTTTCAAGTCATCTCATATTCCAAAATAAATTTCAAATAGTTGTAATCTTGGTGTTATTAAGGTTTACAACGTTGATTCGGGTTCCACGGAATGAACATTAAATCAATGTTCCTCAATCTCTTTTAACCAGAAAATGGGAGAGCTGTTTTTTTTTTTTTTTTCTGTTTCTTAATTTAAAAAAACTCTACTTGGTATTTGAGAATCTGTTACATAAGTTTATTGCATGTTTCGTAGTATGATTTGCTCGCAGTAACGCTATATGTCAAAATAACTAATTATTGAAATTATTGCACTCAAATAAGTAAATCTTTAAGAAAAATCACAGAAAATTAGAAAAAATTTAGTCTCAAAATTAACGAAAAAACTAGAGTAAAATATTATTATTATGAATATTATTGCTTTGATTAAAGATTTTTTTTTTACTCTTTAGGCGGCCATTCCATGGTGACTGACGTTACAATTTGACTCTAACTTATCTGAACTTATCAATTCAGCACTGTCTTGAAATTTAATATTGATCTAAAACATCATGATATTATACATCACTGCCCCCACAATTGTTTTCAGACATCAGGATTTTTTTTTTTTTTTTTGTATGAAATCAACGGGAATAAAAAAAAATGTGACTGATGTTACGCAGAAGAGACATTGAGAAAAGTGACTTATATATAATTTGAAATTCTCTTCAAATAACATAAAATCTAAAAAGATTTCTTCTACTTAAAACAGAGATTTCAGACTAAATGAAAATACTTTGTTTCATTGGGAAAACTTAAAAATTGAAAGTACAGAAACTATTTTACACCCGGGACAAATGAAAAAAAGATTTTGTGACTGATGTTACAATTACAATAAATTGCTGCAATTATAAATTATTTTTCCTTAAAAAAAAATTGGCATATGTTTTGTTTAAAATTATAAAAATATATTTAAATTACAAGAAAAATACATTTATAAAGTTTTAAAAGTTATATTTTTAATGTATTTCATGAAATAGAATGTCCTCTTGCATTTACTACATCTAGTGCGCTAAGTATTTTATTACTTTCACATGTGAAAAATAAATTTCATCCACATTGTCAGGTTATTTCCAATGTTTTTCTGCTTGAATCTTGACACTTACTAAATACTCCTAACTGTCAATGCTTCTAACTTTTTGTAATAGAATTGTTTGTCACATTCTACAGTATGATCCCTTACTATACCCCACCACATATCCCTTCTCCAGTTGCAGACAACGATTTCGGAACATTTTCTGCTGGAAGCGATTCCCTCATTTACTGTAAAAAAAGTGTTACTGCTATACACCTGCTACGGCTTCCGAATTAGAAAAAAGTATTACTCGAATATAACTATTTATAACGCAACTGCAAATCGGATGATGATAGCTCTGAAATTTGCATGAAGCTGTAACATCCCGACATAGTACAAAATAAAGTTTCCAAAAAGCGTCTCTTTGTGTAAACGCGCAAAACTCGAGAACTACCCAGCCGATTTCGCTGAATTTTTCACAGTATTTTTTTTTTCTTTTAGCACCGAAAAGGTTTGCAGACCGGTTCGAAAAAAAATTCGATGAATAGTTCTTTTTTTATTCCAATTTAGGTCCAATTCTCACATAAATTCCCAAATACGGGGATGAAAAATTACTTGCACATATTAATATTACATATCGTTGGAAAGGGTAGAATTTTCCGCGTTCTAAGTAATTTGTTTCAATGCTCTAACCTACTTACGGCGGGAGTTATTTGCTTTTTTAACTCGAATTTGTTTACGCTTAGCTGAAATTTAGGCACTACTTTCTTCATTAAATCTATCAATAAAAAGTAAAGGAATTGTCCCACAGTTTTCTTTTTGGCACCATTGGAAAAAGCGATATTTTTTACTCCAAATCTAACTCGACCTAATGTCGAAAAACTAAGCTTCTATCTCCAAAGGAAAAAAAAAAGTTACAAGCCTTTTCAAATCAAGTTCAACAATCGCATTTCCATTCAAATTGTTGACCTTTTTCTTTCACATTTCAATTCCTTAAATTTATTTCATTTTGTGTTTCCATGGTTACGCTTTTTAAATACATCTTTCTCTGTTTAATTTCTTAAAAGTATTTTAATATTTGTCGTCATTGTTTGGAAGGGAAATTTTGCAAGATATTTTTTTATTTATTTAAGCCTGATTGTTGAATATACGTCACTTGACACAATTTGTATTTTCAAGGTGGACCGGGCAAAGCCGGGCAATGCAGCTAGGTTAGAAATATTTCTGTATTGATGATGTAGCACATTTATTCAAATGTAACACATGGAGAACAAGGAGTATCTGTTTGACTAACTGTTGAAATTTGTTTTTTACAACTGCTGTTTTCTTTTGTGAAAATAAGACAAGAAACGCTTTGAATGACTAACATATTTTACCAAGGTTTCATTATTTTAAAGAGGGGTAATGCAGCTGCTAATTGAAACCTGGGAGTTCAGTGCTTTACATTTTTTTGTACTTCATTCTACTTCTTCACCTAATTTCTCTTTTTAGCTTATTCTAAACCAACTTTGGTAATTATGCTAGTTATTTTTTTTATTTTTATTTATTTTTATTTTTATTTTTTTGTTATTTATTATTGATTCTTTGCTCTTTTCAGCTTCTACTTTGTTTTCCTTTTTGTAATCTTCAGATTTTCCTTTATTTTTTAAGTTATCTCGCCTCCTTTTTTGCCTTTCTGCAGCAGTCAATGCAATTTGTGCAATTTGTTTAAGGTATATTAACGAAAAGAGAAATGTGTCTGATGTTACGCATTTTTAAAAGGTTTTAAACACTTAAATCAAACTGTTTCTAAATATTTAAGGGATGAATATTAAAGATATCATCATAAATGAAAATAAGATGGCTTTTTATAAACTTGGGTTTGTTTTTGTTTAAGCAATACAAACTTTTACTCAATTTTGTAACTAATGTTACATTAATATGAGGCCTAGTTTTAAAAAAAATGTTTCAAGACAATTATAACAGTTTCAATATTTTTTATTGATCTAATCTCTTCCTATATAAACTAAATTTCAGTAAACAAAAAGTAAAATTGTAGACATATCAATTAATTTCCTAAGTGAAAAAAAAATTAACATTTAGACCCGCTAATACAGCGACACATGGGCACTACGTAATGTTGTCGAAATTTGCTTACGAAAACTGTGTTTCTAACTTTTTTAGCATGATTTCATAAAAAGTCTTTTTTACCTCATATGAGAGAAAAAAAAACTGATACAATGATTTTTTTTTGCTGTAATTTTCCAAGTTTCATAGAGTTGCCCGTTACAAAATTTTGCTCTTAAACTGCTGCAAACGAAATCCCATTTTTTAACATGACGTTGCATCGCTAAAATTAATCGCAAAACGGATTTAAAAACTTTTCCAAGATATTTTTTAAACACAAACTAGTATTTAAATAAACAGTATTCTTAAAATAATATTTAAAGTCAAGTTTTCCAAAATACTTTTTAAACTATCATCAATACAGCATTTCTAATGCTATATAAGAAAGATTTTAAATCAAAAACACAAAGTACTGCATATACACGTATGAAGTTTTCGAGAGTTTTGAAGAAACGTGTTTCGGATTCAATACAAACAGTAGGAAAGTAAGAAATAACGACGTCAAAACGCACAAGTTACAGATTACTGCAGACACGTGTTTCGGCGTTACAAGGAACGCCTTTTTCAATGCAAAAAATAATGAGCTTATGGATGAAAAGACATCCAACGAAAGGATGTCTTTTCATCAGTCAAACATCAGTGACATGAGAAAAAAGCATGAAAGAAGGTTTAATGCACCATAAAAAATACCGCGACAAGCAAAAAAGAAATCAAAACTAAATAAAATAATTAAGTGTATATCGAAAAATAAAAAATTGGTAAGTCAGATATTGAGATGGAGGAAAATAAGTGTCGGTCTGTGTGCCCTCCCCCCCCCCCCCCTTCCGCCCCCAATAACTTTTGAGTGAGTTGTCCGATTCGAGCGATTTTTTTTTTCAAAAGATCTCGGCAAGGACACCTTATTCCCATAACGAATAAATACCTTTGTGCTGAAAATTCAAAAAATCAGTAATCCAACGTCAGAAAGCACAAATATTGCAAAATATTGCAGACACGTGTTTCGATGTTACAAGGAACACCTTTTTCAATGCAAAGAAATGTGAGCTTCTGGATGAAAAGTCATCCGAGAAAAGTCAAGTCAGTTTCTCGGATGACTTTTCATCCAGAAGCTCACATTTCTTTGCATTGAAAAAGGTGTTCCTTGTAACATCGAAACACGTGTCTGCAATATTTTGCAATATTTGTGCTTTCTGACGTTGGATTACTGATTTTTTGGACCTTATTCCCATATTTTATTTTTTGGTTTGAACAATTTTTTGTTCAATTTTGAGCAGTTCAAACCCCTTTACATTAGCGCCTACGGGAAAACTAAAAATCAATATAGATCCAGAACTTGAAGGCGGATTTACTTCAAACAAATTTTCTTGAAAATAGCTCTTGATGACCACCTCCCGACTTCGGCTGTGACTTCGTAGTTTTGGAAAAAAATTAAATAAGAATGGAAAATGACTGACTCCGACTCTTGGAATTTTAAAGTATTTGACTCTAACTTCGGACTCCTTTATCCCAACATAAATCCGATTCCGATTCCGCAAACATTAGCATAGTTGCGGACTTTGAGGAAAGTGACCAATTCCGACTCCGAGTCTTTGAATTAAAAACCTTCGCTCTTATACCCCAAAATGAAATTAATTCTCCGCAGTCATGGCTTTTACTGTGAAATAATTATTGTTGGTATGATTTATTTTTATCTTAACTCTAAAGTTTTAACTTTGTATTTAGTTTTTGTCGGAGAAATTCGGAGTTCTTTTAGTTTCTACATAAAGATATGCGCAGAGGATTTTTTTTTTATATATAATGAAAATTATTTCTTTAAGTTGACATTTTACTTTTATTTTTTTTTTTTTTTTGAAAGTAAATTTTTTTATTTTTAAAATTATTTTTTAGCAGAGCAGGAGAAAAACAAAAGTTTTTTTTTTTTTTTTTGATGTAATGTGTTTATTTTAATGAGCTTATTATTTTTTTTTCCTTCTTTTTAAAAGCGATGAAAGATTTTTAATGGAAAAAAAATATGTAAGCTGCTTTGTTTATTGGTGCTACTATTTGTTCGCTTAGACCTTTTTTACGCATATATTCCTTCAGATGAGCGAGGTATGTTTTTATTTCTAGAAATCAGCTTAAAATAAAATGTGTATAAGTTACGTTTGAAATAATTTGCGATTTTAGCTAATTTTGAGAATTTTGATAAGTCGATATTGGTGTAAGGGACAGTAGGCTCGCTTAGTTTTTAACGGAAATTCTTGTTGACTGAAGGGAACATCTCCATTATGAACCAAACAAATAGAATTTGAGCTATTTTTCAATGTCATTTTTAAATAGATAGTAAACGCGATGCAGTGCTTTTAAATTTAATGTAGAAAACTTACTCAAAAAGGATTGCTTCAATTAACACACAAAATAAACCTATCTGTAATAATGTGCTTAGAATTATGGTAGAAATTTGTTTATATATGAGCTTGAAAAATAACATTTTTTATCAACACTATAGAAGGAACACATTATCTTGAAAAGAAGAAGTTTTTTCCAACCAAATCACAAAGTTTTCATAAAAACACAAATAAATCAGTAAATATAATGTTTATAAAAGCAAATAATCTGTATACAAGATAAAAGATAATGCTTACCAACAAAAACTAGCATTGCCACCAAACTATATATCCGATAGAAGTAGTAAGTAGATGAAACTGTTATCATAAGACAGCAGCTATTTTAATCAGAATTTTGAATGGCAGTAAATATTAATTTCGTATTTCAAGCTATCTAGATAGAAAAATTTCCCATTGTTTAGTAGTAGAGAATCTGACTTAATCTTTCTCAAAGGAAATACATTAACAAATAAACGCGTTTCTGGAAAAGCATCTCATCAAATGTAGGTCAAACTTCCATTGTGAGATTCAGCAATTGCTATCACCTGTGTGGTATTAGTTTGTTGAGCAGGGTTTTTACTAGAAAATAAAATCCTTATTCTTTCATTTCAAATTCAAACTGTGGATAACTACAAAAAAAATATTTTTAATTATTTTAATAAAATTGCAAGTTTCTGTTTTCTTTCTATTATAAGAAATTACGCGTAGATGGAAATTTAATTTTTATTGTCTCCTTTCAACTCTCCATTCTTGGCTTAGTTAGGAAATCCATGTTTCACGTGATGGCACAAATAAAAACATGCTTCTAACTGAGTTCTTGAATGAGCAATTGGGGTGTTTCCTTCAGTTAAAAGTATTACTTTCAGTCACTGAAATTGATAGAATAAGCAAAAAAATATTTATATGGAGCCAGAAAATAGTATTATTTTCCCAACATTTAATTTTTAATTATTGTTTGCAAATATTCGATTTCTAAATCAAGATGTTTCATCGTGTGACGTCACAAGTCAAGATCAGAGCGCGTGGTTATCTTTTCTGGCAAGATATCGCCTTTTAGTGATGTTTTGATTTCAGCAATTATTAGCGGAACGAGAATTGTTGGTGAGGTAAAATATTCATTTGGGGAAGTTTGGTAATGTCTTGAAACTTCCAGCAACCCTAGCGATATGTTCACTTGTGACGTCAACAGCGAAAATGAGAACAGCGACTGAACGTCTTTTAAGATTTTTTTTAAAGAGAGAAAATAAGTCAAAATTAAGAAGAAAACAAAAAAGAACTCACCCCATACATTCGACAATGCTTTTTCAGGAGAAAATGCTTTTGAAAAATGGGAAACAACCCAGTTGTATGATAAGTTATCCTCATTAAATATGGACGTGAAAACGTACAAAATGACGAGCAAGTAAATCTTATTTAAAAGTTTTAACTAAAATGCATTCATGGAAGGAAGAAATATTTTTATATTGTTTCATCACCCCTTTCTGACAAATTTTATTTTTGGAGCAAAAAAAAGGAAAAAAGAAAGAAATTGGCAAACGAAAACAGCATTATGCATAACATAGATTATTATCTAAAACCTTTTAGAGATAAAAGAGATAAAAAATGCATTTCAAAGCAGATATCTTGAAAATATTCAGTTAACATTCGTGTCATACTTTGATTCAAGCCCAAACATTGTATTCTAATTTAATGGCATTTCGACATCTTAAGGAGGAATGATAAATAACGAATTAATATTTGCGGTTTTGATAATGTACTTGTCCATAAAACATTTTTCATATATTTGAGTATCATTTTGGGAAAATTTGGTTTGACTCAATTCTAAAAATCATGTGAATACAATTTTTCTGTTGTAAAAATATTATGAATAATTCATAAGGATAAACAAAAGGTTGACGAACTAAACACACAGTAACAATGAAATTATAGCCATCCGCCTTTTACCATGAACATTTGTTTCATGTAATGTAAACTGGGTGTGATCACCATTTCCTACACAACCCTCATGGATCCCAATTACAGTTTGCTGCATATTTCACCAACTTCTGTCTAGTAATATCCTGTTAATAATCGTCACCTTACTCCCCACAGTAATTTTCACTGTTTTCGAGATCCATCAAAGTACTGGGTTCATTTCTCCCTTGACTTTTAAGTCCCTTTGTCGATGTCTTTGTAGATTAATTGCCTCCTGTATTATGCAGAGCGATCGGTCTGAAATTCCTTGATGTTGAGGAAAACCCGAGAAATCCAGGAACATTGTTTCCTCTAGTATTTGAATGTTGAACCCTGCCTGGTTGCATATAAACAACTTTTGCTTTGCTAGAAACCATGTAAAAATTTACAAATTGCTGATTGGTAAACCACGTAAAAAAGTTATCTATCCCCTTTAGAGATTATTTTGCATCCCTAATTATTGTTTAATTTCGAAACAAAATCTTCTATACATTATTCGAAGAAGGAGAGGGGGGCTGTTAAAACATTCAAACGTGAATTCAGAGTTTCTGAAGAACGAAATTTGTTCACATGTGTTGGATGAAGAAAAACGCAACAGGGGCCGACGTATTTACGTCGGCTGGTCAATCAGGAGTCTGAAATCTATTACATGGTCCCTAGCTGAGTATAGGTTGTTTATACGTTGCTCAGTTACGTGGTTATTGCACACGCCATTAAAACAATACAGCGAGTAACAAAAATGTATTGAGATAATAATAATAATATTAAACGAAGTAGGGACAGTTGGGGGTAAAGTTAAATAGAGTTCCAATAGCCGCGTTTACAACACACTTTTCGACCCGGTAAATCCCCTCACTGGCTCCCCAAAAAACCGATTGAAAAATTCCCCGTTTCCATGTAAAAAGAGGTTTCCAATTGTACCACAGAAAGCTGTTTTTACCCAGCATCCTTAGCGGCTAGTAGACGAACTTGTTTCGCGTAATGCATTCTGGGTAAAATTCTGCTTTACTCCCAGAAGCGAGCAGGAGGAGAAAGAATCCACATATATCCTGCAAATAACTAGAATGCGGTGAAAAGCAGGTTTTTTCCCGGGGTCGAAAGTATCCATGGAAATGGCCCTAATGTTTCCAGTTTAAGTACTTCTTCTTTTGGATGAATTCGGGCATAAAATTTTGTGCATTGTGTCCAAGATTACACTCTGAGAGTGACTGGGAATGAACATTTTGGTTTTATGATTGTTTGTTGGCAAATGCAGTCGTGTTTCTTTTTATCAGAGTTACCTTTTACCTCAGGGGGTTAAGCAAAGACCTCATTTATTTCCAAAATGAAATTGATGTAGGCAAATAATCGCCCAGTACACAACGATACTCAATCTGTGGCCCATCGGTCGCATGAGATCATGAATCCTCCAAGGGCAATCTGACAAAACTCTCGGATGTTGCCACGTCTTCACTGACCAATAGTATAGTTTCAAAAATTATCACAAGTGTGAAGTAGACTTTGTCTCCATTTACCCCATCCTTCTACCTCAACTGCCCCATAGTATTTTTAAACACATTTACGAAATATCTTAAATCTCAAAATTTCTCCGAGTAAAATAAAAAATATTTCAAATCAAACTTAAAATAATACTTGTTAGGATAAGTTAGACTTGTCAGATTTCCGAAATGTCCAGCCGGGACACTGGATTACCCCCCCCCCCCGTCGCGAGTATTCTAAAGGAAACCAGGGGGTGATAGTGGACTCAAGTAAAATTCTTTGAAGAGTGTAAAATTTTCATAAACTATGAGGAACTCAAACCCCCCCCCTCCCCGTAAAAGATTTTGCAACATGCAAACAGAAATTATTTAAAAAAAAATACAATTTAAAGGTTTTTTTTTTTTTTTACTTTTTTCAGCTTTAAAATGTGTTTTCAGCCCTAAATGTTTGGAAATTTCGGATCACAAACACCCCTTGAGGGAACACACCCCTGGCTGGTTCTTATCGTATTTTAGAGGGTAGTTTATTCTCAATGCTATGAATAAATACTAATTATGAGTGGAAACCAGTTGTTATAATAAATGACACAAGCAGATAAATTTAAACATTTTATATTTTACATGTTAATATTTACTAGTTACTTTAGTAAGAAGAAATACTTTGAGTGAGGAATAAAAGCTTGAACAATATTTACATGTATTTTTCATTCGCTAGGACTTTTTTTGAAAAGTCTTTTTTGGTCTTAATGTTGTTGTAAAAATCCTCACAAGCTGATTCGATATTAATTTTAAAAGTCTGTGTTTCAAATGACAAAGTAATTATCCAAAATAATCCTTCACACTTAATATTTTTTACACTTTTGCGGTCATCTAATCAAATTTATCTTTTTCCGGGACCTGAAGTAAACCGGCCGGGACACCGGAATTTTCCATGAAAACCGGGACTGTTCCGGTCAAACCGGGATGTCTGGCAAGCCTAGGATAAGACAAGTTAACGACCAGCAACGTTAATCAACATATTTTTAAAATTTCGATGAGCAACATTGTTATTATCCGTTTAGCTATACGAGTCTTAAAATAAAATGAGAAATATTACTCTAATGCGTTTCAAAATCATTAAAAGCTTTAAAAATGTCTTCCGTGATGCAATTTACCCTTCTTATGATCCTGCGCAAACGTTTAATTTATTAATTCAGTCACGTCATGAAAACATATTTCCGAGCAATGTGCCAAAAGTCAAGACAGTAACAATGTACTTTTAAATCGATAATTGGTTAAATATTTGTGTACTTTTCAACCCTATCACCGAAAGACAGGAAAAACTTGAATACATTTTCATATTGAGTGGTATTTTCATTCCCCCCCCCCTTTTTTTTTTTTTTTTTTTTTTTTTTTTTTTTTTGAATATCCAAACAAAAACCGGGTAGGAGAAAACAAACGATAAAGGCAATGCAATGAAAGTAAAAAATATTGCATACATGAGTCATTCCACGTCACAACTGACCTAATTTTTCACATCGTCCCCACTCGACCATCTCCGATTTGGATGAAGTTTTATAGATGCGTAGAGATGCCTTTGAAACTAATCTTTGCAAATTTTCAGCTTCCTAGATCCAAATCCTGAGGATCTAGAATCTCCGAAAAAATGTGATCCAAGATGGCGGATCAGCTTTTTGTGCCAAATTGCCAAGTTTACACCAATTTTACAGGAAATTTTATTATACTGGAAGCCTGAAATTTTAGGCGCTTAAAGTATGGTTGACCGTTAGCATATTGAAGTATTTTTATCAATTTTAGCTCTTTAGATTTTGTGTAGCATACGCGTGAACTTGTGAAAAAGCGCGATGGGAAATTTTTTTCCTGGATTTTAAGTTGTCATAAAATCTAAACAAAAATAATTCAAAAGCTCGTACTGCGTGATTCCATTGTAAAAATACTTGCTTTTAATGGGTTACAGTTACAGAGCTTAAATATGTATTTTCTAGAAGATATTGTGATTCAAAGTGGCTATCAAGACCGTTCAAGTGTAAAATAGCCTACTTTCGAAGCGCTATAGCTCAAGTTTGTCACCTCGCATCTTCTTTTCGTTTATACCATTAGAAAGAACAAACTTTTTCCTTTCAAAATAAGTTTTTTCCTCGATGGTGTTCTTTCGAATAAGGATAAAAAAAAACGAACTTGAAATTATGTCAGTCTTAACGGATTGCCATGTTCAATCTCCGATTACGGGACATTTTATAACTCTGGATGCCTGAAATTTTAGGAGCTTAAAGTACTTTAAGTTGTCAACACGTTCTAGTATTTTTGTGAGTTTGAGTTCATTAAATTTTGTGTAGCACACAGAGGCGTAGCTAGACCCGAGTTCCGGGGGGGGGGGTTACTTCTTTTATTATATATATATATATATATATATATGTGTGTGTGTGTGTGTGTGTGTGTGTGTGTGTGTGTGTGTGTGTAAACTTTTTTTAGTATTAAAAAAAAATAATAAGAGGGAGGTGAATCTTACATACTTTGGAATGGGGTGCCCCAAGTTCGATACTTGTGTCAAACAAAAAAAAGCAAAGAATTTTTATTTATTTATTTATTTTAATGTTTTAGAAAATGTAACTTTTTTTTTCTTTTTCCTCCATTTCATTTAAAGTGAAACTTTCTAGCAACGGGTCTTGTCAAAACCAGTCTATCCAGATCAGGGGGAAAATCAAATCTCTGATGAGCGTGTTCCGTTCATTTCAGTGTGACTGATTAATTTAGAGGCTAACACACATCTACAAAAGCTGGCATCCCTGAAAGCTAATAGATGCATCCATTTCCGCCTGTAAACTGGATGTTTGACTTTCAATCTCATCGGTGGTCAGACTATTTTTACTAACTTTGTTCGCACTAAAAGCATGAAATAAAATAAAAAAACTTCTTGATTATAACCTACAAAAAATGAAAAGGCTTTTCATATCGTTATATATATATATGTTGCTTTTTATATGTATTTACATTTATGCCAATTTTAAAGCAGTTAATAAAATTTGAATTAAAAAAACAGGGAAGAAATATAGGCGGTAGAAAATTATTTGCACAAAGCTGCATACCATCTGTTCTCTTCTCAAGTTTTGATTTAAAATTTTATTAGCTACTTTAGAATTTACATAAATATCTATTTGAGAGAGCAACAGCAATTTCTAGTGTTATAAACAGAAGTCTTGTTTATTTTCTACTTTTTAATGCGAACCAAGTTAACAGAAATAATACAGAACAGTCTAGATTCATTTCGTTTTTGAACATTTTACTCCTGTAATGCTATGCAGTCTTTCTTTTAAATTAAAATAAAATTTCCTTCAGAAGGGTTCAATGGGATTAATGCTGCTTCAGCAGACTGTACTTCGTTTTCTTCAGACGACGTTAACTTTCTCTTTTTAGAGCAACCATTTTCGTCATTTACATTTTTTTCTTTGGGTTTTAAAAAGCTTGTTATCGGTTTTGCTCGCTTCATTATACAACAACGTTCACTTAGATCATACTATTCTAAATAGTTCAGACCGCACGTTTTTAAAAGAATACGCAGTAAATACTGGCTGACATTTTCGACAAATCGATGTGATTGCGGTGGATACTCTGGTTAGCAAAGATCGTTTGGACTATGACAGCACAACGCCAACAAAAACCTTATGTCTCGAATTCTGGCTATGCTATCATTTTCGGATTCGAAGCCCAATGATCTTTAAAGCAGCAAGCAAAAGCATTTTCTTCAACTCGAAACAGGCTGAGGGGGCAAAAAAGGGAGAAATTTTCTAGGAAGATTAACAAAAGGACAGTCGTTTCGAGCACTTTGTTGGAAGAAGAGTAAAGGGGTGAAATTCACAGGTTGAGTATTAGTTGCATTGTGGATGAGTATTTCAAGTTCATGGTTAAAGGTCATTCAAGTTAAAAGCCATTTTGCTCTGTTATCTGGCTTAGTACCGTTCTTTGGTAGCTCTCTTTCTTAAAATATGATTCCTTATAGAAAACTGAGATGATAGGAGTGAAAAGAAAGTTTAAGATTTTTTCAAGTAAAGAAAAAGGGAAAATCCTAGATTATTGGCCAGGTTATATTTGCAGCAATTGCTAACCTCAAGAGGATAAATAATTAATCAAAAAAAAAAAAAGAAAGAAAGAAAGAAAAAAATCAGGCACCAAAAAGCAATAAAAGACTTTTTCTTGAAAAAGATATGTTTAAAGTTTTTTTACAGTCAAAATGATTCTTTAAACTCGCAATAAAGCACTTAATAATGTAATAACAGAATAAAGACCTAACAAAACTAATACAGAGGAATTTTGATTAAGAGCCCATATTGTCTTTAGTATCGATTTCGAATTTTCAGCATCCTATTCCAAATTTCTATAAAGTTTCTCAAAGCCCCGTATCTTAAAACCTCTTTATCTCGATTTTTTTCCTTCCTGTGAAATTCGAAATATAGTGTTACAAATCCTATAAATAGTAATTATTGTAGTAACGTAACTTGTAAATAGTTTCCCGTAATGAATATACAACCCCTTAACATATGGCTAAAGTATACGAAACCCCTATTTCTTTTGGGCTGTTATGCTGCTCAGATGTCTTGCCAAATCACCGAGTTGTCTCTCAAGTTCAGCGAGGTGGGACGACCTGGAGTCAGACTCATCAGCTTCCTGAGTCCGGATTAGATGGCGATCCACACGGGTTGCTTCTTGGGCGGCCTCGTATCTCATCGCATACACAACAGCAGAATTCAGGTCTTTGACATCCGCCATCCGTAGAGCTTTCTGGATTTCCGGATCTCGAACCCCGTCGATGTAATAGTTGAGTGCCAGGTTGTCTCGAACATCCGCAGGACAGTCGCAAAAAGCAAGATGAGACAGTCTCTCGATGTCCGCCGCTAGCTCTTGCAGGGATTCCCCGATTTTCTGGAAACGGGACTTCAACTGGAGTCGGCTGAAATCTTTCTGGCACTTCTCACCGAAGCGAAGCTCCAACGCAGCTGTGAGGGCGGCGAAATCCAGGCGCTGGCTGTCCGGAAGGGTCTGAAGAATGTCCGCTGCGTCACCTCTCAGGGATGCTGCAAGATGGCAGGCCTTGGTAGCAGAGTCCCATCCGTTCGCTTCCGCCACTATCATGAACTGAGTTTTGTAAACCTGCCACGAAGTTTTCCCACCAAATGTGGCAAGTTTAATGGACGGTCGAGCAACCGATGTGGGAGCGCCAAACTGTACAGAGCTGCTTTTTGCGGTCGCCAATCTCCTTTCCATGTTTTTAATTTTCTCATCCACGTGATTCTCAACTGTTGCGATACGGTTTTCTACTGTTTCAAATTTTTCATCAAAAGCATCAACTCGATGTTCTATCTCATTAAATTTATTTTCCATCACAGTCTTTACCGAAGTAAGGTCGTTTTTAATTTCCTCTTGGTTAGAAGCTAAATCATTTTTCAGCACCATTAAATCACTTTTCCATTGTCCTTGATTAGCCGCCAAATCATTTTTTAATTGTTCTTGATTAGCCGCCATATCATTTTTTAATTGTTCTTGATTAGCCGCCATATCACTCTTCATAGAGTTGATTGCATCAAGTAGTTGTTTTAACTGTTCATCCATTGCGCGAGTAATCACCATAAAAATAAAGTCCAAGTTTAAAAAGTCTTTATGAAAAAATGTCCAAAGTCACACTTACTGCAAGAAAGTCCTGAAGTAGCCCCACGTTGGGCGCCAATTGTAACGGATTCGGTGCGACTTCCACTTTCTTGAAATGAAGACACAGTTCTTGATAAAAACACAGGAGCTTTATTTACACTATGTACAGGAGAAATCGTTAACAACTGCTAAATTAATCATCAGCAATTAAGCAAATATCACTCAACACCGTAAACTTAACGGTTACACACGTATTTACTTCCAAATACGAAAACAACGCAGCGAAATGCCTCGCTATAAACAGAGCAAATACGCTCTCCGTTCGAAATCTCAATCGAAACTCACTCTTTATCCAGCGTAACGGTTTATATACACACCGAAAGAAATCTCTCAAATATTCCAAACGCTTCTGGAAAATAGTAGACCGTTATCAAATTTTATCAATGAACAAAAAAAGAAATAGGAGGGTCGTATACTTTAGCCATATGTTAAGGGGTTGTATATTCATTACTATTTACAGGTTACGTTACTACAATAATTACTATTTACAGGATTTGTAACAATAGATTCAACTGTATGTAATATTCCCACTGCGCCGCTCATAAATTAAACATATTTAGCAATTTGCAGAATCTATGACAAAAAAAAAGACTACATGTACGTGGATTTAACTAATCAATCTCATTTCTACAGCAAAGTGTGAAATTTCACTCAATTATCGAAAAAATGTCGCAACAGAGTGAGGAGTGAGGCGTCTTTACGCTTGAGGGTCACTCATAGAGCTGATTTTCAATGACACTGGGGGGGGGGGGGGAGCGAAGTGAATTTTTGACCATTGTTATTCAGAAAAAAAGTCGTTTTGATTTTTTTTCTTTTTCATCTCTTTTTCTTTTCTCTTTTTTTTTCTCTTCTCTTTTCTTTCTCTTCTCTTTTCTTTCTTTCTCTCTCTCTCCTTTTTTTGAGACAAACATTTCGGGGGGGGGGGTTGTCCCCAACCCCCCCCCCCTTAGCTACGCCCCCTGGTAGCACATATGCAAAGTCTTGACAAAACACAGCCGAGAAACTTTTTCCTGGGTTTAAGAATGTCATAAATTCTGAACATAAATGATTGATAATTGATTTCAATGCTC